>NC_135803.1:153156640-153291640 GCF_964213995.1 Mustelus asterias | reverse complement strand
GGAGTGTTTGATGGGGACAGTGTAGAGGGAGCTTTACTCTGTATCTAACCCCGTGCTGCACCTGTCCTGGGAGTGTTTGATGGGGACAGTGTAGAGGGAGCTTTACTCTGTATCTAACCCCGTGCTGTACCTGTCCTGGGAGTGTTTGATGGGACAGTGTAGAGGGAGCTTTACTCTGTATCTAACCCTGTGCTGTACCTGTCCTGGGAGTGTTTGATGGGGACAGTGTAGACGGAGCTTTACTCTGTATCTAACCCTGTGCTGTACCTGTCCTGGGAGTGTTTGATGGGGACAGTGTAGAGGGAGCTTTACTCTGTATCGAACCCCGTGTTGTACCTGTCCTGGGAGTGTTTGATGGGGACAGTGGAGAGGGAGCTTTACTCTGTATCTAACCCCGTGCTGCACCTGTCCTGGGAGTTTTTGATGGGGACAGTGGAAAGGGAGCTTTACTCTGTACCTAACCCCGTGCTGTACCTGTCCTGGGAGTGTTTGATGGGGACAGTGGAGAGGGAGCTTTACTCTGTATCTAACCCCGTGCTGTACCTGTCCTGGGAGTGCTGATGGGGACAGTGTAGAGGGAGCTTTACTCTGTATCTAACCCCGTGCTGTACCTGTCCTGGGAGTGTTTGATGGGGACAGTGTAGAGGGAGCTTTAATCTGTATCTAACCCCGTGCTGTCCCTGTCCTGGGAGTGTTTGATGGGGGACAGTGTAGAGGGAGCTTTACTCTGTATCTAACGCCGTGCTGTACCTGTCCTGGGAGTGTTTGATGGGGACAGTGTAGAGGGAGCTTTACTCTGTATCTAACCCCGTGCTGTACCTGTCCTGGGAGTGTTTGATGGGGGACAGTGTAGAGGGAGCTTTACTCTGTATCTAACCCCGTGCTGTACCTGTCCTGGGAGTGTTTGATGGGGACAGTGTAGAGGGAGCTTTACTCTGTATCTAACCCCGTGCTGTACCTGTCCTGGGAGTGTTTGATGGGGGACAGTGTAGAGGGAGCTTTACTCTGTATCTAACCCCGTGCTGTACCTGTCCTGGGAGTGTTTGATGGGGACAGTGTAGAGGGAGCTTTAGTCTGTATCTAACCCCGTGCTGTATCTGTCCTGGGAGTGTTTGATGGGGACAGTGTAGAGGGAGCTTTACTCTGTATCTAACCCCGTGCTGCACCTGTCCTGGGAGTGTTTGATGGGGACAGTGTAGAGGGTGCTTTACTCTGTATCTAACCCCGTGCTGTACCTGTCCTGGGAGTGTTTGATGGGGGACAGTGTAGAGGGAGCTTTACTCTGTATCTAACCCCGTGCTGTACCTGTCCTGGGAGTGTTTGATGGGGACAGTGTAGAGGGAGCTTTACTCTGTATCTAACCCCGTGCTGTACCTGTCCTGGGAGTGTTTGATGGGGACAGTGTAGAGGGAGCTTTACTCTGTATCTAACCCCGTGCTGCACCTGTCCTGGGAGTGTTTGATGGGGACAGTGTAGAGGGAGCTTTACTCTGTATCTAACCCCGTGCTGTACCTGTCCTGGGAGTGTTTGATGGGGACAGTGTAGAGGGAGCTTTACTCTGTATCTAACCCCGTGCTGCACCTGTCCTGGGAGTGTTTGATGGGGACAGTGTAGAGGGAGCTTTACTCTGTATCTAACCCCGTGCTGTACCTGTCCTGGGAGTGTTTGATGGGGGACAGTGGAGAGGGAGCTTTACTCTGTATCTAACCCTGTGCTGTACCTGTCCTGGGAGTGTTTGATGGGGACAGTGGAGAGGGAGCTTTACTCTGTATCTAACCCCATGTTGTACCTGTCCTGGGAGTGTTTGATGGGGACAGTGTAGAGGGAGCTTTACTCTGTATCTAACCCCGTGCTGCACCTGTCCTGGGAGTGTTTGATGGGGACAGTGTAGAGGGAGCTTTACTCTGTATCTAACCCCGTGCTGCACCTGTCCTGGGAGTGTTTGATGGGGACAGTGTAGAGGGAGCTTTACTCTGTATCTAACCCCGTGCTGTACCTGTCCTGGGAGTGTTTGATGGGACAGTGTAGAGGGAGCTTTACTCTGTATCTAACCCTGTGCTGTACCTGTCCTGGGAGTGTTTGATGGGGACAGTGTAGACGGAGCTTTACTCTGTATCTAACCCTGTGCTGTACCTGTCCTGGGAGTGTTTGATGGGGACAGTGTAGAGGGAGCTTTACTCTGTATCGAACCCCGTGTTGTACCTGTCCTGGGAGTGTTTGATGGGGACAGTGGAGAGGGAGCTTTACTCTGTATCTAACCCCGTGCTGCACCTGTCCTGGGAGTTTTTGATGGGGACAGTGTAGAGGGAGCTTTACTCTGTATCTAACCCTGAGCTGTACCTGTCCTGGGAGTGTTTGATGGGGACAGTGTAGAGGGAGCTTTACTCTGTATCTAACCCCATGCTGTACCTGTCCTGGGAGTGTTTGATGGGGACAGTGTAGAGGGAGCTTTACTCTGTATCTAACCCCGTGCTGTACCTGTCCTGGGAGTGTTTGATGGGGACAGTGTAGAGGGAGCTTTACTCTGTATCTAACCCCGTGCTGTACCTGTCCTGGGAGTGTTTGATGGGGGACAGTGTAGAGGGAGCTTTACTCTGTATCTAACCCCGTGCTGTACCTGTCCTGGGAGTGTTTGATGGGGGACAGTGTAGAGGGAGCTTTACTCTGTATCTAACCCCGTGCTGTACCTGTCCTGGGAGTGTTTGATGGGGACAGTGTAGAGGGAGCTTTACTCTGTATCTAACCCCGTGCTGCACCTGTCCTGGGAGTGTTTGATGGGGACAGTGTAGAGGGAGCTTTACTCTGTATCTAACCCCGTGCTGTACCTGTCCTGGGAGTGTTTGATGGGGACAGTGTAGAGGGAGCTTTACTCTGTATCTAACCCCGTGCTGCACCTGTCCTGGGAGTGTTTGATGGGGACAGTGTAGAGGGAGCTTTACTCTGTATCTAACCCCGTGCTGTACCTGTCCTGGGAGTGTTTGATGGGGGACAGTGGAGAGGGAGCTTTACTCTGTATCTAACCCTGTGCTGTACCTGTCCTGGGAGTGTTTGATGGGGACAGTGGAGAGGGAGCTTTACTCTGTATCTAACCCCATGTTGTACCTGTCCTGGGAGTGTTTGATGGGGACAGTGTAGAGGGAGCTTTACTCTGTATCTAACCCCGTGCTGCACCTGTCCTGGGAGTGTTTGATGGGGACAGTGTAGAGGGAGCTTTACTCTGTATCTAACCCCGTGCTGCACCTGTCCTGGGAGTGTTTGATGGGGACAGTGTAGAGGGAGCTTTACTCTGTATCTAACCCCGTGCTGTACCTGTCCTGGGAGTGTTTGATGGGACAGTGTAGAGGGAGCTTTACTCTGTATCTAACCCTGTGCTGTACCTGTCCTGGGAGTGTTTGATGGGGACAGTGTAGACGGAGCTTTACTCTGTATCTAACCCTGTGCTGTACCTGTCCTGGGAGTGTTTGATGGGGACAGTGTAGAGGGAGCTTTACTCTGTATCGAACCCCGTGTTGTACCTGTCCTGGGAGTGTTTGATGGGGACAGTGGAGAGGGAGCTTTACTCTGTATCTAACCCCGTGCTGCACCTGTCCTGGGAGTTTTTGATGGGGACAGTGTAGAGGGAGCTTTACTCTGTATCTAACCCTGAGCTGTACCTGTCCTGGGAGTGTTTGATGGGGACAGTGTAGAGGGAGCTTTACTCTGTATCTAACCCCATGCTGTACCTGTCCTGGGAGTGTTTGATGGGGACAGTGTAGAGGGAGCTTTACTCTGTATCTAACCCCGTGCTGTACCTGTCCTGGGAGTGTTTGATGGGGACAGTGTAGAGGGAGCTTTACTCTGTATCTAACCCCGTGCTGTACCTGTCCTGGGAGTGTTTGATGGGGGACAGTGTAGAGGGAGCTTTACTCTGTATCTAACCCCGTGCTGTACCTGTCCTGGGAGTGTTTGATGGGGGACAGTGTAGAGGGAGCTTTACTCTGTATCTAACCCCGTGCTGTACCTGTCCTGGGAGTGTTTGATGGGGACAGTGTAGAGGGAGCTTTACTCTGTATCTAACCCCGTCTGTACCTGTCCTGGGAGTGTTTGATGGGGACAGTGTAGGGGGAGCTTTACCCTGTATCTAACCCCGTGCTGTACCTGTCCTGGGAGTGTTTGATGGGGACAGTGTAGAGGGAGCTTTACTCTGTATCTAACCCCGTGCTGCACCTGTCCTGGGAGTTTTTGATGGGGACAGTGGAGAGGGAGCTTTACTCTGTATCTAACCCCGTGCTGTACCTGTCTTGGGAGTGTTTGATGGGGACAGTGGAGCGGGAGCTTTACTCTGTATCTAACCCCACGCTGTACCTGTCCTGGGAGTGTTTGATGGGGGACAGTGTAGAGGGAGCTTTACTCTGTATCTAACCCCGTGCTGTACCTGTCCTGGGAGTGTTTGATGGGGACAGTGGAGAGGAAGCTTTACTCTGTATCTAACCCCATGCTGTACCTGTCCTGGGAGTGTTTGATGGGGGACAGTGTAGAGGGAGCTTTACTCTGTATCTAACCCCGTGCTGTACCTGTCCTGGGAGTGTTTGATGGGGACAGTGTAGAGGGAGCTTTACTCTGTATCTAACCCCGTGCTGTACCTGTCCTGGGAGTGTTTGATGGGGACAGTGTAGAGGGAACTTTACTCTGTATCTAACCCCGTGCTGTACCTGTCCTGGGAGTGTTCGATGGGGACAGCAGGTATTTGGAATGGACAGCTTGTTCCATTTCCCAACGCTCACATCCCTCCAGTAAAGCGCAGAGATTAGCTCAGAGAAGAGAATAGTTCATTTGGTCGACATGTCAAGACTGCTGTTCCAGCAATGTTTGTTTTAAAAATATAGTTCCAATTATAGAGAGAAAATGCCAGCACAAGGTGAATCTGTCTTGTGTGCTTGTGACTTTGGGGATTTAATTAATTGGTAAATGTTGAGAGAGAGTCTGAGTTAAGAGACAGTGAGGTTGGGGAAGTGGAGACAGCGTCCCAGCTAAGATGCGAGTTCAAATCCCCACACTTTCAATCTGAGTATGATTGAGATAGATTTGGTCCTGTGTTGTGTAGCTTTGACATGTTCTCATTTCTAATATCCCTGTGGAATATTGGGAGACTCAGTTCCTAGTGAGACGGAGTTGCTGGAAGATCCGGTCGTCTAAAGAAAGTTATCTGGTTCTTCTTTTCAAATAGAACATAGAACAGTACAGCACAGAACAGGCCCTTCGGCCCACGTTGTTGTGCCGAGCTTTATCTGAAACCAAGATATAGAATCTCCCCATACCCCTCTCCCCCAATCTCTGTAACCTCCTCCAATCCTACAAACCCCCCAATCCTCTATAAACTCCCTCAGTCCCGACAACCCTCCCATCTCTGTACCTTCCTCTTGTCCTACAACCCCCCCATCTTTGTAACCTCCTCCAGCCCTACAACCCCCCATCTCTGTAGCCTCCACCAATCCCCTACAACCCTCCCTATCTCTGTACCTTCCTCCGGTCCTACAACCCTCCCATCTCTATAAGACCATAAGACATAGGGGCAGAATTAGGCCACTCGGCCCATCGAGTCTGCTCCGCCACTCAATCATGGCTGATATTTTTCTCATCCCCATTCTCCTGCCTTTTCCCCATAACTCCTGATCCCCTTATTAATCAAGACCGATCTATCTCTGTCTTAAAGCCACTCAATGACCTGGCCTCCACAGCCTTCTGCGGCAAAGAGTTCCACAGATTCACCACTCTCTGGCTGAAGAAATTCCTTCTCATCTCTGTTTTAAAGGATCGTCTCTTTAGCCTAAGGTTGTGCCCTCTGGTTCTAGTTTTTCCTACTAGTGGAAACATCCTCTCCATGTCCACTCTATCCAGGCCTCGCAATATTCTGTGAGTTTCAATAAGATCCCCCTCATCCATCTAAATTCCAATGAGTACAAACTCAGAGTCCTCAACCGTTCCTCATACGACAAGCTCTCCATTCCAGGGATCATTCTTGTGAACCTCCTCTGGACCCTTTCCAAGGCCAGCACATCCTTCCTTAGATATGGGGCCCAAAACTGCTCACAATGCTCCAAATGGGGTCTGACCAGAGCCTTATACAGCCTCAGAAGTACATCCCTGCTCTTGTATTCTAGTCCTCTCGACATGAATGCTGACATTGCATTTGCCTTCCTAACTGCCGACTGAACCTGCGCATTAACCTTAAGAGAATCTTAACTTCCTCCAGTCCCTACAATACCCCCATCTCTGTAACTTCCTCCAGTCCTACAAACCCCCATCTCTGTAACCTCTGACAGTCTTACAACCTTCCTATCTCTGTAAGCTTCTCCAGTCCCTACAACCCCCCCCATCTCTGTAACCTCCTCCAGTCCCTACAATACCCCCATCTCTGTAACCTCCTCCAGTCCTACAACACCCTCCCCCCTCCAACCCAGACTATTGGTGGCCATGCCTACTGGTGCCTGGGTTCTAAGACCTAGAATGTCTTCCTTAGACCTCTCTGCCCCCACCTCTCCTGCTTTTAGACCCTGTTTAAAATCTACCTGAGCAAGCTTTTGGCCACCTTGCGACCTTTTATTTCAAGATACTATTTAAGTGCAAGTTGTTGTTGGCAAACTACGGTCAAAATATGTGGCTTGAATCCTTGAGTCATCATCATCTTGTACTGGAGAAGAATGTATCAGTCAAATGGAACTACAACCATAGATACCAATGGCTCCATTCCCCATCCACATGAAGAACGATACTTGAGAATCCTTCTTTCCCTGGTACCATCCAGGGAGATTTTAAACTTCTGATTGGTCTATCCCTAACTCACTGATCTCATGGAGTGATACAGAAGAGAAACAGGCCTCCACTTGGAATATTGTGAGCAGTTTTGGGCCCCACTTTCTAAGGAAGGATGTGCTGGCCTTGGAGGGGGTCCAGAGGAGGTTCACATGAATGATCCCAGGAATGAAGGGTTTGTCATATGAGGAGCGGTTGAGGAGACTGGGTCTGTACTTTTTGGAGTTTGGAAGGATGAGGGGGGGTTCTAATTGAAACTTACAGAGAACACTGAGAGGCCTGGATAGAGTGGACGTGGAGAGGATGTTTTCACTAGTGAGAGAGACTAGAACTCGAGGGCACAACCTCAGAGTGAAGGGACACTCCTTTAAAATTTCGATGAGGAGGAATTTCTTCAGTCAGAGGGTGGTGAATCTGTGGAACTCATTGGCGCAGAGGGCTTTGGAGGCCAGGTCATTGAGTATCTTTAAGACAGAGATAGATGGGTTCTTGATCAATAAGGGGATCAAGGGTTACGGGGAGACGGCAGGAGAATGGGAATGAGAATCATATCAGCCATGATTGAATGGTGGAGCAGACCCAATGGACTGAATGGCCTAATTCTGCTCCTCTATCTTAGGCCTTATGTCAATGCTGACCATCAAATACCAATCGACACTAATCCTATTTACCAACACTTGTTCCACAGCCTCCAATGCCTTGGCGATTTAACTGCTTGTCCAGATGCATCTTAAATGTTGTGAGGGTTCCTGCCTCCCCCACCCTCTGGGTGAAAAAACCTTTTCCTCAGATCCCCTCTAAACCACTTGCTCTTCACCTTAACCCAGTGCCCTCTGGTCTTAGACACCTCTGTCAATGGGAAAAAGATTCTTACGACCTACCCTATCTATACCTCTCATAATTTTGTATCCCTCTATCCGATCCCCATTCAGCCTCTGCCCCAGGGAAAACAAACCCAGCCTATCCAGTCTTTGCTCATAGTTGACCTCCGACACACCCCACTCCCCCTCCCACCCCCAACCCCCCATCCTCAACTCACTGAACTCTCCGACCATCCCAAATCCCTGATTCCTATTGGTTGTCTGGGATAGTGAATCACAGAACAAATTTTGGGATGACCTATCGTTGCCCTGCATAGTCTAGAATAATAAATTCAAAACCAGGACTGACACAGGACAGCACAGTGGCACAGTGGTTAGCACTGCTGCCTCACAGCACTAGGGACTCGGGTTCAATTCCGGCCTCAGGTCACTGTCTGTACGGAGTTTGCACGTTCTCCCTGAGTCTGCGTGGGTTTCCTCTGGGTGCTCCGGTTTCCTCCCACTGTCCAAAGATGTGCGGGTTAGGTTGATTGGCTATGCTAAATTGACCCTAGTGTCAGGGGGACTAGCAGGGTAAATATGTGGGGTTATGGGAATAGGGCCTGGGTGGGACTGTGATTGGTGCAGACTTGATGGGCCAAATGGCCTCCTTCTGCTCTGTAGTGATTCTATGATTTTATCACTTTAATGTAAAACTAAATCCTTGCAGGTTATCTAGAGATGATGAAGATGGTAGTTATACTGTGAACTCTGAACAAATGGCATTGATATACATATATTGATGTTTACAACATTGTTTTAAACAGGACAGAATCTGTTGCTGAAAAGATGCTGACAAATTGGTTCACCTTCCTGTTGTACAAGTTCCTGAAGGTAAGACTGATCCAATTATAATCTTCACTTGTCACTGACTTTGATTTATGATTTGATTTATTATTGTAACATGTATTAACATACAGTGAAAAGTATTGTTTCTTGCGCGTTATACAGGCAAAACATATCGTTCATAGCGAAGGAAAGGAAAGGGTGCAGAATGTAGTGTTACAGTCATAGCTAGGGTGTAGAGAGAGATCAACTTAATGCAAGGTAGGTTCATTCAAAAGTCTGACAGCAGCAGGGAAGAAGCTGTTCTTGAGTCGGTTGGTACGTGTCCTCAGACTTTTGTATCTGTTTCCTGAAGGAAGAAGGTGGAAGAGAGAATGTCCGTGGTGCGTGGGGTCCTTGATTATGCTGGCTGCTTGGCCGAGGCAGCGGGAAGTGTGGACAGAGTCAATGGATGGGAGGCTGGTTTGGGTGATGGATTGGGCTACATTCACGACCTTTTGTAGTTTCTTGCGGTCTTGGGCAGAGCAGGAGCCATACCAAGCTGTGATACAACTAGAAAGAATGCTTTCTGTGATGCATCTGTAAAAGTTGGTGAGAGTCATAGCTGACATGCCAAATTTCCTTAGTCTTCTGAGAAAGTAGAGGCGTTGGTGGGGCTTTCGTAACTATAGTGTCAGCATGGGGTGATCTGGACACCTAAAAACTTGAAGCTCTTGACCCTTTCTACTTTGTCCCCGTTGATGTAGACAGGGGCATGTTCTCCTTTCATTGTGCTTCACGGGAGCTCCTCTGTATTCCAAAAGAGAAAATGCTGGAAAATCTCAGCAGGTCTGGCAGCATCTGTAAGGAGAGAAAAGAGCTGACGTTTCGAGTCCAGACGACCCTTTGTCAAAGCTAAAAGGCAGAGAAAGTGGGAGATATTTATACTGCAGGGGGAGGGAATGAAAGATGAGTCATAGCCACAAAAACAAGGGGAAAGGCTGCTAATGGCAGCCTATTGGGAAAATAGGTGTGAATGGCCAAATGGCAGAGAAGCTGGAATCAGAGGGTAAACTGTAACTCAGTTTATTCAGTTACTTTTAAGTAAGGATGTATTGCACTTGAAGCGGTATGGCCAGAGGTTCACTAAGCTAAAGGTTATTTATTATTGTCACATGTAGGCTTACATTAACACTGCAATGAAGTTGCTATGAGAATCCCCTAGTTGCCACACTCTGGCACCTGTTCAGGTACACTGAGGGAGAATTTAGCATGGCCAATGCACCTAACCAGCACATCTTTCGGACTGTGGGAGGAAACCAGAGCACCCAGAGGAAACCCACACAGCACAGGGAGTTCGTACAGGCTCCGCAAGGACAGTGACCCAAGCCGGGAATCGAACCCGGGTCCCTGGCGCTGTGAGGCAGCAGTGTGCCAACCACTGTGCCACATTGCCGCCCTGGTCCCTGGAATGGGAGGGTTGCCCTATGGTGAGAAGCTGAGTAAATTGGGCTTACCTTCTTTAGAGTTCAGGAAAATGAGGTTAACTCATTGAAACATACAAGATTCAGAGGATGCTTGACTTTCTATGTGGAGTTTGCACATTCTCCCCGTGTCTGCGTGGGTTTCCTCTGGGTGCTCTGGTTTACTCCCACTCTCCAAAGATGTGCAGGTGAGGTGGATTGGCCTTGCTAAATTGCCCCTTAGTGTCCAAAGATGTCTACGTTAGGGGGATTAGCCTGGTAAATGCACGGGGTTATGGGGATATTGCGGGGTGGTGGGAGAGGTGGATAAGATGCTCTTTTGAAGAGTCGGTGCAGATTCAATGGGCTGAATGGCCTTCACTTGCGCTGTGGGGATTCTATGGTTCTATGATTGACAGGGTGGACACGGAGAGATTGGTTCCGCTGGTCGGGGAATTTAAAACATGGGGGCACGGTCTCAGGACTGAGATGGGAAGAAATCACGCTATTCAAAAGGATGCGAGTCTGTCCCGATGGAATGCTCCGTACCCAGGATCAACCTCGTGAACCTTCCCCGGACTGCCTCTAATGCCAGCATTTATTTCCCTTGATAAGAGGACCAAAATATTCCAGGTCTGGTCTATCTAGTGTCTTGTACTGTTTTAGCAAGACTTCCTTATTTTGTTCTCCATTCCCGTTGAAATTAAGGCCAATATTCCATTTGCTTTCCCCATTACCTGCTGAACCTGTATGCCAGCTTTTTGTGGTTTATGCATGAGGATCCCCAAATCCCCCCGTGCTGCAGCTTTCTGCAGTCTTTCTCTATTTAAATAATATTCAGCCCCTTTAGTCTTCCTACCAAAGTGCATCACTTCACATTTTCCGACATTATATTCCACCTGCCAAGTTTTTGCCCACTCACCTGACCCCCGTCTCTATCCCTTCATAAACTCTTCCTTACCACTTGGGGTGAAAGGAAGAACATTTAAAAAGGTGATAAATATATCATAGTAGGGTTGGCAAAAACATTTGGGAATCTCAGGGCGGAATTTTACCGGCACGTCCGCCCGAGGTTCGTGCGGTCCCGCCCCAGGCCAACGGAGAATGCCGTTCTCCGAGCCTCGCCCGCCCCCGGAATCGGGGTGGGCGTGCCGGTAAAACTCTGGCCGCAAAGTGCCGCAGAGATGGTTCTTTTATTCAATCCTGGGGGCTTCAGGGCAGCTGTGAAGAGGCCGACAACCCTATTGCCCTGTTTTAAGTCCCTTCACAGAATCGCAGAGCGCAGGTGAGGCCTTTTGGCCCATCAATTGTGCACCGACAAGTGAGAACTACCTACCTAATCCCATTTACCGGCACTTATCCAATAGCCTTAAATGTTCATAGAATCCTACAGTGCACCATTTGGCCCATCGAGTCTGCACCGACCACAATCCCACCCAGACCCTACCCCCATACATTTACCCCAGTTAGTCCCCCTGACACTAAGGGGCAATTTAGCATAGCCAATCCACCTAACCCGCACATTGTGGGAGGAAACCGGAGCACCCGGAGGAAACCCACGTAGACACGGGGAGAATGTGCAGACTCCACATAGACAGTGACTCAAGCCAGGTCCCTGGCGCTGTGAGGCAGCAGTGCTAACCACTGTGCCACCGTGCCACCCCCAAGCCAGTGGTAAAACAGGAAAAGCCAAAAAATTATTATTTTTGCTGTGTGGAGGGGTGGGGGGATGTGCATTTGGTGGTGAGGGACGAATCAGAATTCGGGTTCAAAGCTTAATGATCAAGGAGTGAATGTCAGCTCCAGATCTCGGCATTGTAATCCCAGGGATGGAGCTGAGCGAACATGTTGGAGAATCAGGGATTCGATCTTTCAGAGGTCCCTGAAGTGAGTTCTTCATCAATAATGCATGCCTCAAGTGGATCTTCGCTTTTATGTCCTGGAAGAGCCAACGTCAATGAATTGAAGAGCAGAAATTGCATCTGTGCTGACAGGCTCTTGTCGGAGTGCAGTGCGCTGTCCAAAGAACGTATATTTTAGTCATGTTCAGGGAGATAGTGACCATTGCTTTATAAATAAAATAATAGGATTGCGCAGAGACATGGGCATTTCAGAGCCGGATGTACATCCAAATAACGCATCAATTTCTAAGGAATAAATTGGATTATCAATGTTTTTTTCCATTAAGCCTATTTCAAAGCGGAAAGGAACGATCGTTTAGTCTAAAAGCAATGAATATTTGTGCGATCTTTTGTATGAAGGGCCATTGCATCCCAGAAGTGTACAGAGAGGCTGGCTTTATGTGAGAGAGTTGTTGGGCCTCTGTCTCCCTTTCTAAATCACCAGCTGTGTGAGTGGGTCTGTGCAGACTGTAACCCTTCCTTTTCCCGACAGGTTTTTATCTAATCATACAATACTCTATCTCTCTGCTGATTTCTAAGGCCATCTTTTTTAATTCATTTGTGGGACATGGGCGTCACTGGCTGGCCAGCATTTATTGCCCATCCCTAGTTGCCTGAGGGCAGTTGAGAGTCAACCACATTGCTGTGGCTCTGGAGTCACATGTAGGCCAGACCAGGTAAGGACGGCAGATTTACTTCCCTAAAGGACATGAGTGAACCAGATGGGTTTTCCCAACAATCAACAATGGTTTTATAGTCATCTTAATTCCAGATTCTTTTTTATTGAATTCAAATTCCACCATCTGCCATGGCGGGATTCAAGCCCGTGTCCGCAGGACATTAGCTGAGTTTCTGGATTAATAGTCTGGCGATAATACCACTAGGCCATCGCCTCCCCAACTGTAATCTTCCCAGCCGCCAATCTAAAGCAACCAGAACCCTCGCACTCCTGTCAAAAGTTCCATGTCGGCTCCCTCAAGTGTCTGGCAATGTTATTCCCCAACCCTGACATCTTGTGTACACTGCCACTTCCCAAGATCCAGCACTACAGGGCATGTTTTCAGGCACTGAGGCCTTAACCTCTGGAATTCACTGGCTAATACACTCCATCGCTATCGTACTGTACCTCAGTGAGAGTCAGTACCCCGGTGAGCGTCAGTGTGTGTGGAACCCGTACCCCAGAGAAAGTCAGTGTGTGTGGAACCCGTACCCCATTGAGAGTCAGTGTGTATGGAACCCGTACCCCAGTGAGAGTCAGTGTGTGTGGAATCCATACACGAGTGAGAGTCAGTGTGTGTGGAACCCGTACCCCAGTGAGTGTTAGTGTGTGTGGAACCCGTACCCCAGTGAGAGTCAGTGTATATGGAACCCATACCCCAGTGAGAGTCAGTGTGTATGGAACCCGTTCCACAGTGAGAGTCAGTGTGTGTGGGACCCATACCCCAGTGAGAGTCAGTGTATATGGAACCCATACCCCAGTGAGAGTCAGTGTGTATGGAACCCGTTCCACAGTGAGAGTCAGTGTGTGTGGAACCCGTACGCCAGTGAGAGTCAGTGTGTGTGGAACCCGTACGCCAGTGAGAGTCAGTGTGTGTGGAACCCGTACCCCAGTGAGAGTCAGTATGTGTGGAACCCGTACCCCAGTGAGAGTCAGTGTGTGTGGAACCTGTACGCCAGTGAGAGTCAGTGTGTTTGGAACCCGTACGCCAGTGAGAGTCAGTGTGTGTGGAACCCGTACCCCAGTGAGAGTCAGTGTGTGTGGAACCCGCACCCCAGTGAGAGTTAATGTGCGTGGAACCCGTACGCCAGTGAGAGTCAGTGTGTGGGAACCTATACCCCAGTGAGAGTCAGTGTGTGTGGAACCCGTACCCCAGTGAGAGTCAGTGTGTGTGGAACCTGTACCCCAGTGAGAGTCAGTGTGTTTGGAACCCGTACGCCAGTGAGAGTCAGTGTGTGTGGACCCCGCACCCCAGTGAGAGTTAATGTGCGTGGAGCCATACCCCAGTGGGAGTGCAAGTGTGGGGTCACACCCTGTGAGAGTCAGTACCCACGGAACTGTACCTCCAGTAAGAGTCAGGACAGAAGAGTCATGAAAGAATCAGCTTGATGCTGCGACTGAGAGAGGGTGCAGTCGGCATTCTCGAAGGATAATGCACGGCACGGTAGCACAGTGGGTTAGCACTGCTGCTTCACAGCTCCAGGGACCTGGGTTCGATTCCCGGCTTGGGTCACTGTCTGTGTGGAGTTTGCACATTCTCCTCGTGTCTGCGGGGGTTTCCTCCGGGTGCTCCGGTTTCCTCCCACAGTCCAAAGGTGTGCGGGTTAGGTTGATTGGCCATGCTAAAATTGCCCTTAGTGTCCTGGGATGCGTAGGTTAGAGGGATTAGTGGGTAAATATGTAGGGATATGGGGTAGGGCCTGGGTGGGATTGTGGTCGGTGCAGACTCGATGGGCCGAATGTCCTCTTTCTGTGCTGTAGGGTTTCTATGATTTCTGTGATAAGATTAAACTGGGCAAAGTTGCACCTTTATCGAAGCACATCTTGCAATTTAGTGAGCAGAATTCGATGAACTCACACTGGCAAAGCTGTTACTCGATGGACGTTCTGCTCCTTTGAGTTTCTCTATAGCTGTATCCAACGATTGTCGATGAAAATGTTAGCTGCTTTTTTTTTATCTTTTAAGATGTTCAGTCCTCCCTGGTACAAGCTGGCAGGCCAGCCAGAGAGTGAGATTCGATTTGATTTATTAATGTCACATGTATTAGTATACAGTGAAAAGCATTGTTTCTTGCGTGCTATACTGTTCATAGAGAAGGAAACAAGAGGGTGTAGAATGTGGTGTTACAGTCATAGCTAGGGTGTAGGGAATGATCAACTGAATGCGAGGTAGGTCCATTCAAATGTCTGACAGCAGCAGGGAAGAAGCTGTTTCTGAGTTGGTTGGTCCGTGACCTCAGACTTTTGTATCTTGATTGGGAGGCTGAAGATTTTTCCGGGCACCCTTCATGTTGTTCCCTCCGGAATGTGGTCTTCAGCGAGGAGAGTGGATTTATTTTTCTTTAAGAATTCTCTTGCTCGTTTCTGTATCTCACTGCTTGCCTCAGTCACCATGGCAACTGTGATTAAAGGGTTCCCTCCTTTGAGCTGCGAGATTAGCTGCCTCAGGATTTTGGGTAAACTTCATAGAATCATAGAATCCCTACAGCGCAGAAGGAGGCCATTCAGCCCATTGAGCCTGCACCGACCACAATCCCATCCAGGCCCTATCCCCATAACCCCACCTATTTATCCTGCTAATCCCTCCGACACTAAGGAGTGATTTAGCATGGCCAATCAACCTAACCTGCACATCTTTGGACCTGTGTATAGATTTGCCTGAATGTTGCTCATAAGCAGCACCCCTCCATGGCGTTTCATTCAAACCTTTATTTTCTTTCCCTCCCTGTTTTATATATTTTGTTTAACTGACAGGTAGATCATCCTGGAAAATCTCTCTGTTTTATTCCCCTGTGCTTTTTTATTATTTTTATTTATACGTGGGACATGGGCGTCGCTGGCTGTCCAGCATTCATTGCCCATCCCTAGTTGCCCAAGGAAGGTTGAGAGTCAACCACATTGCTGTGGCTCTGGACTCACATGTAGGCCAGACCGGGTAAGGATGACAGATTTCCTTCCCTAAAGGGCATTAAAGTTAAACGTTAAAGTTCATTTATTAGTCACAGGTAGGCTTACATTCACACTGCAATGAAGTTACTGAGAAATCCGTGAACCAGATGGGTTTTTCTGACAAAGGCTTCATGGTCATCAGTAGATTCTTAATTCCAGATATTTTTTTATTGAATTCAAATTCCACCAACTGCCGTGTCCCCCAAAGCATTAGCTGAGTTTCTGGATTAATAGTCTAGTGATAATGCCGCTAGGCCATCGCCTCTCCAAACCTGATTGGTGCTTTTCCTGCAGTTTTCATCACACCATGCTTCTACCATTGGCTGGCCCACATGTCCATCCTTCTGTTGCCCCTCCTTCCATCGCTGATTGGATAATGGGTGGGCTCCTTGTCACCTGATTGGATGAATCTTTACGGTCCCTCAAACAACCTCTTCCCCTACCTGCTGCCACGCAAAACTCCAACATTTCAAAAAACTAACCAACGGTTTAACATCATTTGATTCTTTACGGCACGGTGGCACAGTGGTTAGCACTGCTGTCTCACAGCGCCAGGGACCCAGGTTGAATTCCGGCCTCGAGTCATTGTCTGTGTGGAGCTTGTACATTCTCCCCGTGTCTGCATGGGTTTCCTCCGGGTGCTCCGGTTTCCTCCCACACTCCAAAGATGTGAGGGTTAGGTGGATTGCCCATGCTAAATTGCCCCTTAGTGTCCCAAGATGTGTAGGTTAGGGGGATTAGCCATGGGGTAAATACTTGGGGCTATGAGGAACAGGCCTGGGTGGGATGTCCCCTTCGTGTCAGAGGGATTACGTGGGAGTTCAAGGGTAGGGCCTGGGTGAGATTGTTGACGGTGCAGACTCGATGGGCCAAATGGCCTCCTTCTGTACTGTAGGGATTCTATGATTCTATGTCACTGAATTTCCTTCTGGGCTTTTTACTGGTCGATGTATCCTGGAGATGAATCTATATTTGCTGTTAGGTAGAGACATGTTGCTGAAGCTTTTCATCTTACATCAGGTGCACAACCAAGTTAGTGCCTTTCCAATGCTGTGTTTATCATCGTGTTTATTTTAATTTTGATTTGATTTCTTAGAAGAAATCTTAGAAACCCTGCAGCACAGGAAGAGGCCATTCGGCCCATCGAGTCTGCACCGACCACAATCCCACCCAGGCCCTATCCCCATATCCTTACATATTTACCCACTAATCCCTCTAACCTACGCATCCCAGGACACTAAGGGCAATTTTAGCATGGCCAATCAACCTAACCCGCACACCTTTGGACTGTGGGAGGAAACCGGAGCACCCGGAGGAAACCCCCGCAGACAGTGACCCAAGCCGGGAATCGAACCCAGCAGGGAAGAAGCTGTTCTTGAGTCGGTTGGTACGTGACCTCAGACTTTCCCGACGGAAGAAGGTGGAGGAGAGAATGGCCGGGGTGCGTGGGTCCCTTAATTATGCTGGCTGCTTTTCCGAGGCAGCGGGAAATGTAGACAGAGTCAATAGATGGGAGGCTGGTTTGCGTGATGGATTGGGCTACCTTCACGACTCTTTGTAGTTTCTTGCGATCTTCCTACAACATTGAGTTGTTCTCCCCCCTCTCCCGCCACCTCTTCCTTGTCCAACTGACTTTAATGAAGTCAGATTCACAGATCAAAGATAATTTTTGGGACAAGCGTGGTGTCGGAGGTCCTGGCTGTGGAGTATCTGTATTGAAGCTCGTTAGCAGCTGCCTGTTTAATTATGGGAGATGATAAGGAGATGCTAACAGCATATGGTGAGAGAAGGATTGTTCGTGCTTTCAATTTGAGTCAGCGCAGGAGAGACAGAGTGAGGCACGTCCCGGAACAATCACACCACTGCAACATGAGTCAACAATATGAAGCCTGCTTCTATCTCCAGGCTGCTCCCGATCAAACCATTTGTCCCCCTCCTCCACTTTGGTTTGTTTCTGTTTGATGCTCATCAAAGTCTTTTCTTCAGTAACGATGCCAGTTAGCCTCTGAAAGATGTTTGCTGTTTGCTCGTCTCTGTGGCAGTAATTGTGGAGAATGTGTTCTGGCTCACTGAGTTGCTTGCAATGTAACGCCTTTCATCCTTAGAATAGAATCCCTGCAGTGCCATTCGGCCCATCGAGTCTGCACGGACCACGATCCCACCCAGGCCCTATCCCTGTAAGCCCCCATATTTACTCTGCGAGTCCCCTTCGCACTAGGGTTAATTTAGCATGGCCAATCAACCTAACCAGCTGGCATGGCACGGTTGGGGCGGCACGGTGGCACAGTGGTTAGCACTGCTGCATCACAGCTCCAGGGACCTGGGTTTGATTCCCGGCTTGGGCCACTGTCTGTGTGGAGTTTGCACATTCTCCCGGTATCTGTGTGGGTTTCTTCCAGGTGCTCCGGTTTCCTCCCACAGTCTGAAAGACGTGCTGGTTAGGTGCATTGGCCCGAACGGGCACCGGAGTGTGGCGACTCGGGGCATTTCACAGTAACTTCATTGCAGTGTTAATGTAAGCCTTACTTGTGATTAATAAATAAACTTGAAAAATTTTAACCAGCACATCTTTGGAGTATGGGAGGAAACCGGAGCACCCGGAGGAAACCCACGCAGAAACGGGGAGAATGTGCAAACTCCACACAATGACCCAAGCCAGGAATCGAACCCAGGTCTCTGGCGCTGTGAGGCAGCAGTGTTAACCACTGTGCCACCCTTCTTCGCCAATTATGCTGTCTTCATGTCCTCTCTCACTGCTTCTGTATCCTCTTCACTCTCCAGCTTTGTTTACCCATCTCTCCGTTTATCCTCCATCTTTTTCATTCCCCATGTTTTTCTATCTGTGAAACACATTTTTATTTTCTTTCTCTCTTTCGTACTTCCCCCCTTCCTCTTTCTGGGTGGCATGGTGGCACAATGGTTAGCACTGCTGCCTCACGGCCCCAGCGACCCGGGTTCAATTCCCGGCTTGGGTCACTGTCTGTGCAGAGTCTACATTTTCTCCCCGTGTCTGCGTGGGTTTCCTCCGGGTGCTCCGGTTTCCTCCCACAGTCTGAAAGACATGTTGGTTAGGTGCATTGGCCGTGCTAAATTCTCCCTAAGTGTACCCGAACAGGCGCCGGAGTGTGGCGACTAGGGGATTTTCACAGTAACTTCATTGTTGCAGTGTTAATGTAAGCCTACTTGTGACACGAATAAATAAACTTTAAACTTTTAGAAGAAGAACAAAGAAAATTACAGCACAGGAACAGGCCCTTCGGCCCTCCAAGCCTGCACCGACCATGCTGCCCGACTGAACTAAAACCCCCTACCCTTCCAGGGACCGTATCCATCTATTCCCATCCTATTCATGTATTTGTCAAGATGCCCCTTATCTGCTTCCACTACCTTTTCTGCTCACACTCCATCTCTCTCTCTTACTTTCCTGCGACTGCATCCCCACTCCCAACCCCCCTTTCTGTTTATCTTCCTGCCTGTGAGAGTGAGGATGTACAGGAGGAGAGGGCGCATCTACTGAAGTATCTGAGCAAGTTGTCCATGGAAAAGATTGTCCCAGCATCCTTACTGCAGTCCCAATGGGGTTGGACAAATTCCTCTAGTCTCGGCTACCATCCCATTTGTTAACTATCCCTAAATACCCTCAAATGGAGGGTTGGCTAGGCCACTCCAGAGGGCAGTTAAGCGTCAGGGTAAGGACAGCAGACTTCCTTCATTAGTGACTCAGGTGAATTTTCACGACAATCAGTGATCGTTGTCATAGTCGCTGTTACTGAGACGATGATATTCCAGATCTACTAATTCCACCGGCTGCTGTGGTGAGATTCGACCCCATGATGCCGAGCATTAGCCTCTGGATTGCCAGTGACAATCTCTCTAAAGCTCTGATTTAATGTCCCGTCCACATGTCCATCCTTAGCCTGCTGTCATGCCCCGGTGAATCCTGGTGTAAGATGGAGGTGCAGCATCTCATCTTCCAATGTGGCACATTGTAGCCCTCAGGACTCAGTGTTGGGTTGGGGAACTTTAGATTGTCACCTTCCCCTCCATCTTAAACCCCTTTTTATTTAATCTAAATTTATTACCTCAATCTAAACCCGTCTCCCCCCCCCCCCCCCCCCCCCCCCCCCGCCCCACACTCTGCCACACCAGGTCATCTGTCTTTTGTTCTTAAAGTTACTGCTTTTGGTTGCAATCCCCCACAGCTCTAACACATTCTCCCTCCCTTCAGTTCTGATGAAGAGTCAAAGGACTCATAGAAACATAGAAGATAGGAGCAGGAAGAGGCCATTTGCCCTTTCGAATCGGCTCCGTTGATCGTCCAACTCAACAGCCTAATCCTGCTTTCTCCCCATAACCTTTGATCCCATTCGCCCCAAGTGCTATATCCAGCTGCCTCTTGAATACATTCAATGTTTTGGCATCAACTACTTCCTGTAGTAGTGAATTCCACAGGCTCACCACTCTTTGAGTGAAGAAATGTCTCCTCACCTCCGTCCTAAATGGTCTACCCTGAATCCTCAGACTGTGGCCCCCTGGTTCTGGACACCCCCACCATCGGGAACATCCTCCCTGCATCTACCCTGTCTAGTCCTGTTAGAATTTTATAAGTCTGTGAGATCCCCCCTTCATTGGTCTGAACTCCAGCGAAAACAATCCTAACCTAGTCAATCTCGCCTCATACATCAGTCCCGCCATCCCCAGAATCAGCCTGGCGCTCGAACCTTTAACTCTGTTTTCTCTCCCTGCAGATGCTGCCAGACCTGCTGAGCTTTTCCAGCATCTATTTGTTCTTGTTTCAGATTCCAGCATCTGCAATATTCTGCTTATTTTTAATCTATGTTGATTTAATTTCAATAAGTAGTGTCACAACACCAGGTTAAAATCCAACAGGTTTATTTGGTAGCATGAGTTTTTGAAGCGCTGTTCCTTCATCAGGTGAGTGGCAGCACTCCGAAAGCTCGTGCTACCAATTAAACCTGTTGGACTTTAATCTGGTGTTGTGAGACTACTTACTGTGCCCTCCCCAGTCCAACACAGGCAACTCCACATCTTGATTTAATTTTATACTGCACTCCCAGTGGGTGGTCAGAAGCCCATTTGCCCCTCCCTCTCTCCCTCTCTCCCTCCCTCCCTCCCTCCCTCCCTCCCTCCCTCCCTCCCTCCCTCCCTCCCTCCCTCCCTCCACTAACCGCGCATGTACCTTGAAGCCAGTTGCAACGTCAACTGTACTGAGCTCTGATTGAACCCACTTTTCTGGTCCGGGCTAACGATACGAACTCTTGTTTGGCACCAGCGGTGGTGTTGACTGTCTTGGCATGAGGCAGTTGGGCAGCAAGACACCAGGAGAGACTGAACTCACCGTTTTCCCCCTTTCTTGCTTTGCGCTGTGTAGGAATGTGCCGGCGAGCCGCTCTTCATGCTGTATTGCGCCATCAAGCAGCAGATGGAAAAAGGACCCATAGATGCCATCACCGGAGAGGCACGCTACTCTCTGAGTGAGGACAAACTCATCCGTCAGCAGATTGACTACAAGACGGTGGTAAGTACCTTGACCAGTGCTTTGCAAATCCTCTACCATCCATTGTGATACTTCAAGATACTTCTTGAGTACAAGAGTTGCAGCGATATTGGTTAGAGCGCATTTGGAGTATTGATTTGATTTATTATTGTCACATGTATTAGTATACAGTGAAAAGTATTGTTTCCTGCGCGCTATATAGACCAAGCATACCGTTCATAGAGAAGGAAAGGAGAGAGTGCAGAATGTTGTGTTACAGTCATAGCTAGGGTGTAGAGAAAGATCAACTTAATGCAAGGTAGGTCCATTCAAAAGTCTGACAGCAGCAGGGAAGAAGCTGTTCTTGAGTTGGTTGCTACGTGACCTCAGACTTTCATATCTTTTTCCTGATGGAAGAAGGTGCAAGAGAGAATGTCCGGGGTGTGTGGGGTCCTTAATTATACTGGCTGCTTTGCCGAGGCAGCAGGAAGTGTAGACAGAGTCAATGGATGGGAAGCTGGTTTGCGTGATGGACTGGGCTTCATTCGCGACCCTTACATGTTTTTTTTGAGGAATGAATTTTGGCCCATTACATTGGGGTTAAACTCCCACACCCCTCCTCCGAATAATGGCCGTGAGATCTTAGGTGCCCCCCACTCCCCCACCGCCCTCTGACCGATCCTGCAGATGGGGCCTCTGTTTAACACCTTGTTGAAAGAATGGCACAAGTTGCAGCATGGTTCCACACTTGAGTGCCGGAATGGGGTCACTGATTTCACTCTGTGGTAGAAAGGGCACAAAGATTTCTCCCACGCTCAATGAAGCACTGTTTTTTTTCAAAGTGTAGTCACTCCTTTCATGCAGCGAAAACGTCAGCCATTTTGTTTTTACACGGCAAGACCCCACAAGCGGCTTGTTATCTGATCAGTCTGGCTCTCGGGGTGTGAGTTGAGGGATAGGTATTGGCCTTGAGAAGCCAGTTTGGAGGCTGCGGTTTTGCGTAGACGGATCAGTTGCAGGGAGAGGCTACCCTGAGGCCCAGCACCGCAGGCTTTGCGAGTGGTCGTTTTTCCCACGTGGATCACATCTGCTTCCTCCGACAGACCCTGAACTGCGTGAACCCGGAGAACGAGAACGCTCCAGAGATCCCAGTCAAAGTGCTGAACTGTGACACTGTCATGCAAGTGAAGGACAAGTTATTGGACGCGTGTTACAAAGGTGTCCCTTACTCTCAGCGTCCCAAGGCAGCTGACATGGACCTCGGTAAGAGCCTGCATTGATAAACTGGCATGGACAGCGTGGACAGAAAACGCTGGAAAATCTCAGCGGGTCTGACAGCATCTGTGGAGAGAGAATAGAGCCAACGTTTCGAGTCCGGATGACCCTTCAGCAGAGTGGGGGGAGTCATCTGGACTCGAAAAGTTGGCTCTGTTCTCTTTCCACAGATGCTGTCAGACCTGCTGAGATTTTCCAGCATTTTCTGTTTTTGTTTCAGATTCCAGCATCCATAAAATGTTGCTTTAAATTTATCTAACGCACATTGGGCGAAATTATCCCGTGCCGCCCGCCACGGGAATCATAGCTGGGCGGGACACGGATCATGCAACGGTCCATTGACCTCGGGTGGAATTTTCCAGCATTGGGGCGAGCGCGGCCGGAAGATCCCACCCATAGTCTTTTTTCCTCAGGGACAAGGAATTGCAAACTACAGGGCATAAGTTTGAGGTGAGAAGGGAAAGATTTAAAAGGGACCTGAGGGGCAACTTCTTCATGCAGAGGGTGGTGCGGATATGGAATGAGCTGCCAGAGGAGGTGATTGAGGCGGGTACAATAGCAACATTTAAAAAGCATTTGGATAAGTAAATGGATGGGAATAGAGGGATATGAGCCAAACGCGGGCAGTTGGGACTAGCTGGGAGGGCACCATGGTTGGCATGGACCGGTGGGGCCGAAGGACCTGTTTCCGTGCTGTATTGCTCTATAACTCAATGGGGAATGTGGAAATGGTTTAAATTGAAGAAACAGAGAAGTCGTTTAAAAAGTAACACACAAAAAATATTCTGGTGCAAAATTGCATCTGATGTCGTTTCCCATGAAGTAGATTTCTTTCTGCATGTTCCAGTTTAAACATTGTTTTGTTCGCTCACAGTGCTGCTGAATGTGCAAGCTGGTAATTGCACAGTGAGAATAACCAGGCCTCTGGGGCCTCAGTGAGCGATAAGATTCAGCAGTGTTATCTCCAATCTCTGAATAATAGCATTGAAAGACTGAGAAATAAACTGAGGGAGGACTCCTTACTCGAGAAAGGATATACTGGCACTGGAGGGGGTGCAGAGGAGATTCACTAAGTTGATTCTAGAGTTGAGAGGGTTGGCTTATGAGGAGAGACTGAGTAGACTGGGGCTATACTCAATGGAATTCAGAAGAATGACGGGGGGATCTTATAGAAACATTTAACATTATGAAGGGAATAGATAAGATAGAAACAGGGAAGTTGTTTCCACTGGCGGGTGAAACCGGAACTAGGGGGAATGGCCTCAAAATAAGGGGGAGCAGATTTAGGACTGAGTTGAGAAGGAACTTCTTCACACAAAGAGTTGTGAATCTGTGGAATTCCCTGCCCAGTGAAGCAGTTGAGACTATCTCATTGAATGTTTTTAAGGCAAGGATAGATAGATTTTTGAACAGTAAAGGAGTTAAGGGTTATAGTGAGCGGGCAGGTAAGTGGAACTGAGTTCGCAAAAAGATAAGCCAGGATCTTATTGAATGCCAGAGCAGGCTCGAGGGGCCAAATGGCCTACTCCCGCTCCTAGTTCTTATGTAGAACTGGGAAGGAGGGTGAATTCAGTATCAAATCAGATACAGAATGGGAAAGAAAGATTGGTTTAAGAGAGAAAGAAACAGAAATTAAAATGAAGAAATATATGGAAAAAAGATTAAAAATCGACGTCTTTAAAGTCTCCAACAACAATTCGCTTTGTGAGGGAATGAGACTCCACACTTAGAGGCATAGGCATGAAGGGCCGAATGGCCACCTTCCCTGCGGCATTATTCTATGATTGGTCACTTTCCGCAGTTGATTGACCTTCATTAACAATTATCAGGTGTTTACAATAGTGCTTAGGATATTAAATACCAGATAAAAGCAAAATGCCGCGGATGCTGGAATCTGTGACAAAAACAGAAAATGCTGGAAAATCTCAGCAGGTCTGACAGCATCTGTGGAGGCAGAACAGAGCCAACGTTTCGAGTCTGGATGACCCCTTGTCTGCCGCAACGATAATAATGACTAAGATATGAATGATAAGTGGCTTTGAACAGAAACGACGGCACGGTGGCACAGTGGTTAGCACTGCTGCCTCACAGCGCCAGGGACCTGCTGGCTTCGATTCCCGGCTCAGGTCACTGTCTGTGTGGAGTTTGCAGGTTCTCCCCGTGTCTGCGTGGGTTTCCTCCGGGTGCTCCGGTTTCCTCCCACAGTCCAAAAATGTGCGGGGTTAGGTGGATTGGCCGTGCTAAATTGTGCCTTAGTGTCAGGGGGACTAGCTATGGTAAATGCATAGGATTATGGGGATAGGGCCTGGGTGAGATTGTGGTCGGTGCAGACCCGATGGGCCAAATGGCCTCCTTCTGCACTGTAGGGATTCGATGATTAGCATTCCTGAAAAAAAGACCATAAGTAACCATTTCGCAAACAATTTTTGACAACATTTAAGAAGCACTGTTGATAGATAAGTTTAAACTATCCAAAAGTTACTTTTGATGATTGATAATGAGAAGGGATGAAAGTTCCACTGCCTGACGAAGGTTCATCTGGACTCAAAACATTGGCTCTATTCTATCTCCAAGGATGCCATCAGACCTGCTGAGATTTTCCAGCATTTTCTGTTTTTGTGCTAATTACCAGACTGCGTTTCCCACACTGAGTTTAATGGGCAATCAATATCCAAATGTGTTAAATTCAGAGGGAGCTTCAGGGTGCGATGGTGGTTTTGAAAAGCCCATATGGTGGCTTGACGTAAATTGTCCGGCAACTTGTTACGATTTGCAATTCACAAGGTATCTCCGCACTCCCTGTCGACGACTAATTTGCACATTAATCATGTGGAGTTCCACTCAAGACACCATTTTCTCTGCAAAATCTGGCCCAATGCCTGGATAGAGTCATAGAGGTTTACAGCATGGAAACAGGCCCTTCGGCCCAACTTGTCCATGGTGCCCCCTTTTTTAACCCCTAAGCTTGTCAAATGTACAAACTTGAGAATTCAGCCTCATTTCCCATCCTCCCCATGGCTAAACAGTGACCCCTGCTGGAAAACACTTGTACACTGATTTACAGCGAGGAGAGGACAAAGCTGGGGTGTGCTGCCCCACACAGGCGAATAGCTGATCTGCCCACATCGCTGTCTAAAAAAATGGACACCCCTTGAGAAAGGTCACTGCCTGACATTTAGCCGTCAGTCACCCCCTTTGGCAGAAGGTTAACAGTGGGGAGACTGGATTTTGTGTCAGGTGAAGTTATTGGTGGAACTTGTGAAGCCTTGAGGCAGGTGTTGGATGAAACGCGCTCACATTTTCTTTTCTCTCCCTCAGAGTGGCGCCAGGGAAGAATTGCGCGAATAATTCTCCAGGATGAAGATGTAACGACAAAAATAGATAATGACTGGAAACGTCTGAATACGCTGGCACACTACCAGGTATTATCCTGAGGGTGGGGGCGCGCAGGTGAAGCGATCCTCGTATTGGCTGAAATCCCACCCCAGGCCTTGGCAAGATGTTGGCACCTGTCAGTGCGGCTTGCAAACTCTTCCAAATGTTTCAGTAACATCGCAGGGAAGAGGCATGAGTTCAGAGAATCCCTACAGTGCAGAAAGAGGCCATTTGGCTCATCGGGTCTGGCCCCGACTCTCCAACAGAGCATCTCACCACGGCCTACCCACCTGCCCTATCCTATAACCCTGTGCATTTATCATAGCCAATCCCCCTAACCTGCACACCTTGCAACACTAAGGGGCAATTTAAAACAAAGAAAAGTACAGCACAGAAATGGGCCCTTCGGCCCTCCAAGCCTGCGCCAATCATGATGCCCTAACTAAAAAAGAAAACCTTCTGCCCTTACTCGGTCCGTATCCCTCTATTTCCTCCCCATTCACGTAGATGAATCCATCCAGATGCCTCTTAAATGTTGCTAATGTGCCCACTTCCACCACTTCCTCTGGCAGTGCATTCCAGGCACTCACCACTCTCTGAGTGAAAAACCTCCCCCGCACATCTCCCTTAAACTTTCCCCCTCTCACCTTCAACCTGTGCCCTCCCCTTGTAATTGACACTTCCACCCTGGGAAAAAGCCTCTGACCACCCTCCCTGTCTATGCCTCTCATCATTTTGTAGTGAGGTACTTTTTGAAGTGTAGCCCATGTCACGATGGAGGAAACACAACATTCAATTCAGTGCACAGCAAGCTCCCACAAACAACAACGTGATAATGACCAGATCATCTTTGCGATGTTGACTGAGGGATGAATATTGGCCCTCAGGACACCGGGGAGAACTTTCCCGCTCTTCCCCAGAATAGTGCCATGGGATCTTTTACATCCACCCGAACAGGCAGCTGGAGCCTCGGTTTAATGCCTCATTGAAAGACTGCACCTCCGGCAGCGCAACACTCCCTCAGTAATGCACTGGAGTATTGGTGTAGATTTTTGATTCTATTGCCTGGAATGCTTTGTGGTAATGCCAGGCTGGGGCAAAGGTCATTAAACCACTTGGGATCAGTAAGTAGTCTCACAACACCAGGTTAAAGTCCAACAGGTTTATTTGGTAGCACGAGCTTTCGGAGCGCCGCTCCTTCATCAGATGAGTGGAAGCGGCGCTCCGAAAGCTCGTGCTACCAAATAACCCTGTTGGACTTTAACCTGGTGTTGTGAGACTTCTTACTGTGCTTACCCCAGTCCAACGCCGGCAACTCCACATCATGGCTACCACTTAGGATAAAATCGGATAAATATTTGAAGTGGATGAAGATATAGGACAGCGGGGAGTGGGTAGGGCTGTGAGGGTTAGTTTTGGATCTCTCCGACAAGGCAGCGACATGATGGGCTGAATGGCTAGGCTGTGTGCTGTAGTCTGTGATGATGGTACAATTGTTTGTTTTTCTCTCCCCCCAATCCTATAGTCCTGTCTAACTGTGTAACTTTTCTCCTCAGGTTACAGATGGATCTTTGATAGCACTTGTACCAAAACAGACCTCAGCCTACAATATCTCCAATTCCTCCACTTTCACCAAATCTCTCAGCCGCTACGGTGAGTGTGGCGCAGATTGGCACCACCCCTTGATAGATGATAACCTAATGCTCCAAGGCTGCATTGTCCCTTCACCAACACTACCAGAGGTCCTGAGGAGGTTCACAAGAATGATCCCTGGAATGAAGAGCTTGTCATATGAGGAACGGTTGAGGACTCTGGGTCTGTACCCGTTGGAGTTTAGAAGGATGAGGGGGGGGGGATCTTATTGAAACTTACAGAATACGGCGAGGCCTGGATAGAGTGGACGTGGAGAGGATGTTTCCACTAGTAGGAAAAACTAGAACCAGAGGGCACAACCGCAGTCGAAAGGGACAATCCTTTAAAACAGAGATGAGGAGGAATTTCTTCAGCCAGTGAGTGGTGAATCTGTGGAACCCTTTGCCGCAGAGGGCTGTGGAGGCCAGGTCATTGAGTGTCTTTAAGACAGAGATAGATAGGTTCTTGATTAATAAGGAGATCAGGGGTTATGGGGAAAAGGCAGGAGAATGGGGATGAGAAAAATATCAGCCATGATTGAGTGGTGGAGCAGACTCAATGGGTCAAGTGGCCTAATTCTGCTCCTATGTCTTATGGTCCTGTGGTCTTACCGGAAACACTGATATTCAAATCCTTAAATGTCATGACACAGAGATTAACAAGGCACTTAAGAAATTAAACCAAACACTCGGGATTATTTTTTCAGAGGGGTACAATTGAAAAGTAGGAAGTGTTGTTAACGTATTGAACCTGCACCACCTGGAGTGCTCTGTACAATCCCGGATTCCATATTCTAAAAGAAAATCGAGGCAATGGAGAAGGTGCAAAGAATATTTACAAGGATGATACCAGAAATGCAGGGGTATATCTAGCAGGAAGGGATGTAAACTGTTTACAATTTACCTAAATGACTTGGATAAAGGGACCGAAGGTATGGTTGCTAAATTTGCTGACAACTCAGATAGGAAAGTAAATTGTGAAGAAGACATAAGGAGGCTACAAAGGGACAGAGAGGTTAAGTGAGTGGACAAAGATCTGGCAAATGGAGTATAATGTGGGAAATGTGAAATTGTCCATTTTGGCAGGAAGAATAAAAAAGAAGTTCGTTATCTAAATGGTGAGGGATTGCAGAACTCTGAGACGCAGAGGGATCTGGGTGTCAGAGTGCATGATTCACAAAAGGCTAGTACACCGGTGCAGCAAGTAATTCGGAAAGCTGATAGAATTGTGCATTGTGAGGGGAATTGATTCCAAAAGTAGGGAGGTTAGGCTTCAGTTGGACAGGGCGCTGGTGAGACCAGGGGCAAGATCTTCTGGCCATTCTCGCTGGTCGGATCCTCTGGTCCCGCTGACGGTAATCCCCTCCCTGCTGTGGGTTCCCTGGTGGCGGTGGGTGCGAACAACGGGAAACCTCATTGGACTGGAAGATCCCCCCACTATCCAATGGTGGGCCATCTCCGCTTCCGCAAAACACGACGCGGTTGGAGGTGGGGGTGGGCGGGGGGGGGGGGGGGGGGGTGGGGGTGGTGGGTGGAATCCTGCCCCACATCTGGAGTATTGTGTAGAGTATTAATCTCCTCATTTATGGAATGATGTAAATGAAACAGTTCGGAGAAGGTTTAACAGACTAATACCAGGAATACTAGCATGGATTAGTTGGGCCAAATGGCCTGTTTCTCTGCTGTCCATCGATTGTGGCCTCGTGGAATCATTTGAACAACACCCGAAAGGTTATTCCAACATGAGTGGTGTGGTGGCCCGTAAAAGCCTTCATTGATGCCCGATTGGCTCTTTATTTCCGGTTTAGTTATTTCTGTTTTATTGCAGACAGGTTAAGTTCTCGAGTGTTGTCGCCTGCTACCCCTGACAGGATTTCAATGCAGCCTTTGGTTAGTCACTCAATCAGTGCATGTCTTCTGCTTTTAACCTTCTTCCCAGTCATGTCGTGTGGAATGTTGCCCTCACGCAGCAGTTGAAATGCAGAGTAAACCAGCGGTGTCGTAGCATTCACAAGGTCATTGATTTTTGTCCGGGCAGGATTATAGTTTAAACGGTCCATCGATTTCCTCCCCCCACCCACTCGTACCTGAAGCTCAGCTCCAACATCCCAGAGAGTCAGAGACACGGTAAAAATAGCATGTCTGCTGAGGCTGCGAGGTGAGGGTTGCCCGGGACTGTGGGTGGTGTTAACAATACCATTGCATTAGACCACGGATCTGGTGGTTGATCACGAGCGTGATCTCCGGGATCATTGGGCGGCACGGTGGCACAGTGGTCAGCACTGCTGCCTCACAGCGCCAGGGACCCGGGTTCGACTCCCAGCTTGGGTCACTGTCTGTGCGGAGTCTGCACGTACTCCCCGTGTCTGCGTGGGTTTCCTTCTGGTTCCTCATGTGCGGGTTAGGTTGATACTAAATTGACTTTACTGTTAAGGGGATTAGCTAGGGTAAAATTGTGAGGTTACGGGAATAGGGCCTGGGTGGGATTGTGGTCGGTACTGATTCGATGGACCGAATGGCCTCCTTCTGCACTGTAGGGATCCTATGATGATGATTCTGTACCCTCAACGGGAGAAGATAACGCCTTCCATTTACATAGCATCTTTAATTTAGTAAACTATTCCAGGGCGATTCACAGCAGCATAACCAAACCGGAGTTGACACCAAGTCAAAGACAGCGACTTTAGGAGAGTGAGATAGCTATTAATAAATATCTCATCAGAGGAGAGAGAGGGAGAGACGGAGAAGTTTCAGGAAGGAATTCCAGAGCTTAAGGCAACTGAAGACACGGCCACCAGTAACACAGGGAAAAAATGGGGAATGCGTAAGGATTTAAAATCCGAGAAACACAGAATTCTCGGAATTGTTTCGTTATGGCCAGGGAATAATTACAGAGACGGAGGGAGGATTTGATTACAGAGGCTGGTTCAGTTGGGAAGGCAAATGCAATGTTAGCATTCATGTCGAGAGGGCTAGAATACAAGTGCAGGGATGTACTTCTGAGGCTGTATAAGGCTCTGGTCATACCCCATTTGAAGTATTGTGAGGAGTTTTGGGCCCCATACTAACACATCCTGAGGAAGGATGTGCTGGCCTTGGAAAGGGTCCAGAGGAGGTTCACAAGAATGATCCATGGAATGAAGAGCTTGTCGTATGAGGAACGATTGAGGACTCTGGGTCTGTATGCGTTGGAGTTTAGAAGGATGAGGGGGATCTTATTGAAAGTTACAGGATACTGCGATGCCTGGATAGAGTGGACGTGGAGAGGATGTTTCCACTCGTCGGAAAAACTAGAACCAGAGGCACAACCTCAAGCTAAAGGGACGATCCTTTAAAACAGAGATGAGGAGAAATTTCTTCAGCCAGAGAGTGGTGAATCTGTGGAACTCCTTGCCGCAGAAGGAGGCCAGGTTATTGAGTGTCTTTAAGACAGAGATAGATAGATTCTTGATTAATAAGGGGATCAGGAGTTATAGGGAAAAGGCAGGAGAATGGGGGTGAGAGAAAAATCAACCATGATTGAATGACAGAGCAGACTCGATGGGCTGAGTGGCCTAATTCTGCTCCTATGTCTTATGGTCTTATAGATTGGGAAATTCTCTGGTTACACAGATTCCCAGGTCAGTGAGATGTTGGAGGAAAGGGTTAGGTTTGACTTGTGTTGGAAGTCTTGCCACTCTATTCACCACTTGGTGTTAATGTTATGTTAATTGTATTTGTTAAGTTTAATGATAAACAAGTAGAGGGTACTGATTAAGTACCTTGAGAGCACATATAAAAAGGGACTACGGGTGTTGGTCGGTAATGCTGCGTTCTGTGGATAAACCTACCATCAGGAAAAGGATCCGTGTTGTTCCATACCTTACCATCTGGTAGGGATCTATTTAACACTCCACCTCCATTACTGATTTGAAGGTAAGCCTGTCTTAGAGCTGTTACGCTGCCCTGTTACAAAATGCTGACACTACTCGAGAGCCCCATTATCTTCTCCTCTCTCCACACTCCCATTACAGAGAGTATGTTACGCACTGCCAGCAGCCCAGACAGCTTGCGATCACGGACGCCCATGATCACCCCAGACCTGGAGAGCGGAACCAAACTCTGGCACCTGGTCAAGAACCACGACCACATGGACCAGAGGGAAGGGGACCGCGGCAGCAAGATGGTGTCCGAGATTTATCTGACCCGCCTCCTCGCCACCAAGGTAAGTCGCACCTGCTTCCTTGTGATCATGGAGTCATAGAGGTTTACAGCATGGAAACTGTAGTACAGAACATTTTAGTGGCTTTTAAGGGGCATCTTGACAAATACATGAATAGGATGGGAATAGAGGGATATGGTCACTGGCAGGGTAGGGGGTTTTAGTTAAGTCGGGCAGCGTGGTCGGTGCAGGCTTGGAGGGCCGAAGGGCCTGTTCCTGTGCTGTAATTTTCTTTGTTCTTTGTTCTTTAGTAGTGACAGCACCCTGTGAAGACTGAAGAGTGAGCAAATGAGATCCAAGCCAATCACAGTGAGATGATGGCACGGAGCTGGGATTTTTGCAGCCTCTTTACAGCTCACAAGGAACAAGAGATTAAAATTCAAGGGAGCAATGACCACACCAGTCTCCATAATAACCCAAAATAGGGAGAAACACCCAACTCACAGGTGGGCTGTTGGAAGGAATGTCAGAACAGGAATTGGCCGTTCAAATGCTTGAGCCCGTTCTGCCTTCCACTTAGATCATGACTGATCTAATACATTCCCTCCACTATGGACACAGCAACAGCAGTGTGTACCAGCTACAAGATGCACTGCATCAACTCACGAAGGCTCCTTTGACTGCACCTTCCAACCTATGGCCTTTACCACCTAGAAAGAAAAGGGCAGCAGATACATGGGAACACCACCATCTGCAAGTTCTCCTCCAAGCCACTCACTGTCCTGACTTGGAAATATATCGCCGTTTCTTCACTCAGGTCCACACTACTCCAAAGTGAATAGTGAAATATTCTAGAATCATAAAATGCTACAGTGCAGAAGGAGGCCATTCGGCCCATCGAGTCTGCATCGACCACAATCCCCATGCATTTACCCTAGCTAGTGGAACACCATGACCTGCAAGTTCCCCTCCAAGCCACTCACCATCCTGACTTGGAAATATATCGCCTTCACTGTCGCTAGGCGCTAGGTCAAGATCCTGGAATTCCCTTCCTAACAGCACTGAGGGTGTACCTACAACTCAGAGACTGTAATGTCCAAGAAGGCAGCTCACCACCATCTTCCTCATGGGCAATTAGGGATGGGCAATAAACGCTGGCCGAGCTAATCGCATCCCAGAAATGCAGAGAAAATAAATTTGAACCTTGACTGCATCTGTGTGTCCGAGACCCATAATCCTTCATTCCGAACAAAAATGGGAGGAAGGCGAGAATTAGGTGACTAAGTATCCTGTTTGTGAGGGAGGTCAGGAGAATCTCAGGATTCCAGTCTTGGATTTTGGGCAGGGGTTGAAGGATAAGTACGTCATTATCATAAATCACGGCACTGACTTTGACCGGTTTTGCTCTTTCAGGGAACCCTTCAGAAGTTTGTGGATGACCTGTTTGAGACGATATTCAGCACAGCACATAGGGGCAGCGCCTTGCCCCTCGCAATCAAATACATGTTCGACTTTCTAGACGAGCAGGCAGACAAACACCTGATCACTGACCATGACGTGCGACATACCTGGAAGAGTAACTGGTGAGCGTTGACTTGGGGGTTGAAACCGAACAGGACGTGGGCAAAAATGTCTTTTGGACCTTCACAGCTCCAAGGTGAAGATTGGAAATTCCGATTTAGATTTTCAAATGGAGGGTTTTGAGCTGTCTGCCGTTTCGCTTGAAGTCCAAGCTCCCTCACTGGCTCACAGATGGGTTGAAGAAGACCTGGTGGGCGATGTCCATTTAGAACAAGCTACTAAACTGGCTGGGCAGAAATATTCCTAATGTATAATACATCGGCCTGGGTGGCAGGGCAGCACGGTGGTTAGCACTGCTGCCCCACAGCTCAAGGGGCCTGGGTTCAATTCCTGGCTTGGGTCACTGTCCGTGTGGAGTTTGCACGTTCTCCTCGTGTCTACGTGGGTTTCCTCCGGGTGCTCCGGTTTCCTCTCACAGTCGGGTTAGGTTGGTTGGTCATGCCCTTAGTTTCCCGGGATATGTAGGTTAGAGGGATCAAAGAACCCTACAGTGCAGAAGGAGGCCATTTGGCCATCGAGTCTGTACCGACCACAATCCCACCCAGGCCCTATCCTTATAACCCCATGCATTTACCCTAGCTCGTTCCCCTGACACTAAGGAGCAATTTATCATGGCCAAGCCACCTAACCCGCGCATCTTTGAACTGTGGGAGCACCCGGAGGAAACCCACGAAGACTCGGGGAGAACGTGCAAACTCCATACAGACAGTGACCCAAGCTGGGAATCAAACGTGGGTCCCTGGCACTGTGAGGCAGCAGTGCTAACCACTGTGCCACCGTGCCACCCATGTGCCGTTGTGTCGCCTATATTGGTAGATTGGTGATTTTGTTTTTAACATTGATTTTGCTTCCAGCTAACGGTCTTGACTTTTCTTCATCTTGTCTCTTGCTAGTCTACCTCTACGATTTTGGGTGAATGTCATCAAAAATCCGCAGTTTGTCTTTGACATCCACAAGAACAGTATTACTGACGCCTGCCTCTCCGTGGTAGCCCAGACCTTCATGGACTCCTGTTCCACCTCTGAGCATAAACTGGGCAAGGACTCACCCTCAAACAAACTACTGTATGCGAAAGACATTCCAAACTACAAGAACTGGGTGGAGAGGTATGCAAGTGTGTCTTGCTTTTAGTGGGTGTTGCTTGGTAATGTTGGAGGTGGTGGTTGTGGGGGGGGGGGGGGGGGGGGGGGGGTGTGGGGGGGTGGGGGTGGATGTTGAGTATTGGGTCCAACCTAACATGCAAACAATTATCGAAGTAAACATCTGTGTCATCCTAAGGCGTTCTATAGGTATGTCAAGAACAGAAGGTTGGTTAGGGCAAGTTTAGGGCCAGTTATAGATGGCAGAGGGAAGTTATGTGTGGAACCGGAGGAGATTGGTGAAGCATTGAACCAATATTTCTCTTCGGTGTTCACGCAAGGGGACATGAATATAGCTGAGGAGGACACTGGGTTGCAAGGGAGTAGAATAGACAGTATTACAGTTGATAAGGAGGATGTGCAGGATATTCTGGAGGGTCTGAAAATAGATAAATCCCCTGGTCCGGATGGGATTTATCCAAGGATTCTCTGGGAGGCAAGAGAAGTGATTGCAGAGCCTCTGGCTCTGATCTTCAGATCGTCGTTGGCCTCTGGTATAGTACCAGAAGATTGGAGGTTAGCGAATGTTGTCCCATTGTTTAAGAAGGGGAACAGAGACTTCCCCGGGAATTATAGACCGGTGAGTCTCACTTCTGTTGTCGGCAAGATGTTGGAAAAAATTATAAGGGATAGGATTTATAGTTATTTGGAGAGTAATGAATTGATAGGTGATAGTCAGCATGGTTTTGTGGCAGGTAGGTCGTGCCTTACTAACCTTATTGAGTTTTTTGAGAAAGTGACCAAGGAGGTGGATGGGGGCAAGGCAGTGGACGTGGTATATATGGATTTTAGTAAGGCGTTTGATAAGGTTCACCATGGTAGGCTTCTGCAGAAAATGCAGATGTATGGGATTGGGGGTGATCTAGGAAATTGGATCAGGAATTGGCTAGCGGATAGGAAACAGAGGGTGGTGGTTGATAGTAAATATTCATCATGGAGTGCGGTTACAAGTGGTGTACCTCAGGGATCTGTTTTGGGGCCACTGCTGTTTGTAATATTTATTAATGATCTGGATGAGGGTATAGTTGGGTGGATTAGCAAATTTGCTGATGACACCAAAGTCGGTGGTGTGGTAGACAGTGAGGAAGGGTGTCGTAGTTTGCAGGAAGACTTAGACAGGTTGCAAAGTTGGGCCGAGAGGTGGCGGATGGAGTTTAATGCGGAGAAGTGTGAGGTAATTCACTTTGGTAGGAATAACAGATGTGTTGAGTATAGGGCTAACGGGAGGACTTTGAATAGTGTGGAGGAGCAGAGGGATCTAGGTGTATGTGTGCATAGATCCCTGAAAGTTGGGAATCAAGTAGATAAGGTTGTTAAGAAGGCATATGGTGTCTTGGCGTTTATTGGTAGGGGGATTGAATTTAGGAGTCGTAGCGTTATGTTGCAACTGTACACAACTCTGGTGCGGCCGCACTTGGAGTACTGTGTGCAGTTCTGGTCCCCACATTACAGGAAGGATGTGGAGGCTTTGGAGAGGGTGCAGAGGAGGTTTACCAGGATGTTGCCTGGTATGGAGGGGAGATCCTATGAGGAGAGGCTGAGGGATTTGGGATTGTTTTCGCTGGAAAGGCGGCGGCTAAGAGGGGATCTTATTGAAACATATAAGATGATTAGAGGTTTAGATAGGGTGGATAGTGATAGCCTTTTTCCTCTGATGGAGAAATCCAGCACGAGGGGGCATGGCTTTAAATTGAGGGGGGGTAGTTATAGAACCGATGTCAGGGGTAGGTTCTTTACCCAGAGGGTGGTGAGGGATTGGAATGCCCTGCCAGCATCAGTAGTAAATGCGCCTAGTTTGGGGGCGTTTAAGAGATCCGTAGATAGGTTCATGGACGAAAAGAAATTGGTTTAGGTTGGAGGGTCACAGTTTTTTTTTTTTAACTGGTCGGTGCAACATCGTGGGCCGAAGGGCCTGTTCTGCGCTGTAATGTTCTATGTTCTATGTTCTATGTTCAGTGTCCCAAAACAGATGGAAGTATCAGGAGCTCAGGAACAGGAGGAGGTCATTCAGCCTTTCACGTTCCGCTGTTCAGTTAGATTATCATAGAAATCATAGAAACCCTACAGTGCAGAAGGAGGCCATTCGGCCCATCGAGTCTGCACTGACCACAATCCTACCCAGGCCCTACCCCCACATATTTTACCCGCTAATCCCTCTAACCTACGCATCTCAGGACTCTAAGGGGTAATTTTTTAACCCGGCCAATCAACCTAATCCGCACATTTTTGGATTATGGCTGATCTCTATCTTATATCAATCTAACTACTTGGAATACTTGGAATATAGTGTTCAATTCTGGTTGCCACACTACCAGAAGGATGTGGTGGCTTTGGAGAGGGCACAGAAAAGATTTACCAGGATGTTGCCTGGTATGGAGGGCATTAGCTATGAGGAGAGGTTGGAGAAACTTGGTTTGTTCTCACTGGAATGACGGAGGTTGAGGGGAGACCTGATAGAAGTCTACAAGATTATGTGGGGCATGGACAGAGTGGATAGTCAGAAGCTTTTTCCCAGGGTGGAAAAGTCAATTACTCAGGGGCACAGGTTTAAGGTGCGAGGGGCAAGGTTTAAAGGGGATGTACGAGGCAGATCTTTTACACAGAGGGTGGTGGGTGCCTGGAACTCGCTGCCGGGGGAGGTAGTGGAAGCAGATACAATAGTGAGTTTTAAGGGGTGTCTTGACAAATACATGAAAAGGATGGGAATAGAGGGATACGATCTCTGGAAAGGTAGGGGGTTTTAGTTCAGTCGGGCAGCGTGGTCGGTGCAGGCTTGGAGGGCCGAAGGGCCTGTTCCTGTGCTGTAATTTTCTTTGTTCTTTGTACTTTGGTTCCGTCTCCCTTGATACCTCTTAGTCACCATGTTTGGAATATTGGGCACTGTTGGTCCCAACATTTGAAAGCTGCTCTGGTCAACAAACTGCCTGTTTGTCCCCCGTCATCTCAGGCCGATTTCTACTCTCCGCATATAATTGAGCAGCTGAGGGACCAGGGAGTGAGTGTGAAAGTGGAGTTGAGCCCAAGATCAGCCACGATTGCGCTGATCGGGCTCTACTGCCCATATGAGTCCACCCCTGATCCCATCTCTTACCTTCTCACCCGCTCTCCAAACCGGTATTGAAATCGATGTCGTGGGATCTTGGGTTGATATCCTTCGTTTGGCTGTGCGTGACTAGCTCTTTCTTTCGCACTGTGCTTGGGGCAGGTACTACGCAGATATCTCCAAGATGCCCGTGATCAGCGACCAGGACATGAGTGCTTATCTGGCTGAGCAGTCGCGGCTACACTTGAGCCAGTTCAACAGCAATAGTGCACTGCATGAGATCTACACCTACATCAACAAGTACAGGGACGAGGTAAGGGCTATCTGACCATTTTCTTTTCCCCATGAGTCACGCCTGATTTAATCCCCCTTCTCTCTTGCTAGCGCTGTGTCTCTACAAACCTTGGCCGACTTACACCATTTCACTCAATTGACCTTTGCATGTTGTCCCTGTTGATGGTCTAGATGACCTGTGGATGTAACTGCCGAACAGCGGGAGTGTGGAGGCCGTCCCAGCTACCCCATAGGGTGCTCTTCCCCACTCCCCCCCCCCCCCCCCAATAGTCCAAATGTAACACACAAGCCATTGCCTCACTACCTGACATCATTTTGTTTTATTCATTCGTGGGACATGGGCATCGCTGGCTGGGCCAGCATTTATTGCCCATCGCTAGTTGCCCTTGGAGAGCAGTTGAGAGTCAACCACATTGCTGTGGCTCTGGAGTCACATGTAGACCAGACCGGGTAAGGATGGCAGATTTCCTTCCCTAAAGGACATTAGTGAACCAGATGGGTTTTTCCGACAATCGACAATGGTTTCATGGTCAGCAGTAGATTCTTAATTCCAGATACTTTTTATTGAATTCAAATTCCACCATCTGCCGTAGCGGGATTTGAACCAGGGCCTCAGAACATGAGCTGAGTTTCTGGATTAATAATCCAGCGACAATACCACAAGGCTATTGCCTTCCATAAGGATTAGGGGCAGGAGTGGGCCATTTGGCCTCTCGAGGCATTCAATAAAGTCATGGCTGCTTTGATCACGGACTCAACTTCACTTTCCTGTCTGCTCCCCATAACCCTTGACACCCTTGTGGATCGAGAATCTATCTATCTCAGTCTTGAATATATTTAACGGCCCAACTTGAGTTGCCTGCTGGGATAGAGAATCCGAAGATTAAAAACCTTCTCAGAGAAGAGTATCTGTCTGAAATGTCTGTCTTTGGGACCGCACAGTGGCACAGTGGTTAGCATTGCTGCCTCACAGCGCCAGAGACCAGGGTTCGATTCCCGGCTTGGGTCACTGTCTGTGCAGAGTTTGCACATTCTCCCCGTGTCTGCGTGGGTTTCCTCCGGGTGCTCCGGTTTCCTCCCACAGTCCGAAAGACGTGCTGGTTAGGTGCTTTGGCCGTGCTAAATTCTCCTTCAGTGAACCTGAACAGGCACTGGAGTGTGGCGACTAGGGAATTCTCACAGTAACGTCTTTGCAGTGTTAATGTAAGCCTACTTGTGATGAATAAATAGACTTAAATAGGTGACACTTTATTCTGAAACTTTGCCTCCTAGTCCTCAATTTAAGTAAAGTTGAAGTAAGGTAAAGTTTATTTATTAGTCACAAGTAGGCTTACATTAACACCGCATTGAAGTTACTGTGAAAACTCCTTAGTCACCACACTCCAGCACTTGTTCGGGTACACTGAGGGAGAATTTAGCATAGCCTATGCATCTAACCAGCACGTCTTTCAGACTGTGGGAGGAAACCCACGCAGACATGGGGAGAATGTCCAAACTCCACACAGACAGTGACCCAAGCTGGGAATCGAACCTGGGTTCCTGGTGCAGTGAGGCAGCAGTGCTAACCACTGTGCCACCGTGCCGCCCACATGCGTGGAACAGCTGTTCTATATGACGAGTGGTAATGACCTGGAACTCGCTAGCTACGAGGGTGGTGGAAGCGGAAATGGTCAATGATTACATAAGGGAAATTAAGGGAACTTTAGGGACCGGATCGCTCTGCAAACGCTGGCAGAGACTGGATGGGCTGAATGGCTTCCATCTGAAACAATTGAAGACTCAGCACCATCTCGGCAGCAAGCAGGGTTGGGCGCTCGATGGGATAATTGCAGAAGCTTCATGTAGAAGCAGTAAGTGCATCGGAGAGAGAGATGATCAAACTCGGGTGGCAGTGACTAATGATTCAGCCTCTCTCCTGCACAGCTCATCACCCTCCTTATTAAACTCTAATGATGAAATGTGCGTTTCTGAGCATGTGTTTGCCTCATGAGGGGAAACCGTTTCCTGATTGGGTCCCTCGTTCGCCTGTACTTAGACACAGAAATGGTTCCAATTCAGCAGCAAATCTGCCGATACCTTTGCTTGTTTTTGCCAATCACCTCAAATCAGAGAATCCTCCGGTCCAGAAGGAGGCTGTTTGGCCCATCAAGCCTGCACTGACCACAATCCCACCCAGGTCCTATCTCGGTAACCTCATGTATTTACCCTGCTAATTTCCCCTGGGCAATTTAGCATGACCAATGCACCTAACCTGCACATCTTTGGACTGTGGGAGGAAACCGGAGCACCCGGAGGAAACCCACACAGACACGGGGAGAACATGCAAACTCCGTACAGACAGTGACCCGAGGCTGGAATCGAACCCGGGTCCCTGGCACTGTGAGGCAGCAGTGGTAACCACTGTGCCACCGTGCCACTGCACCTGTGCCTTCCGGTAGTTGGCCTTTCAGCCAGTGGAAATGCCTTCCCCTTATCTACCCTATTTAGGATAGATCATGATAGAATCCCTACAGTGCAGAATGATGTGGAGATGCCGGTGTTGGACTGGGGTGGGCACAGTAAGAAGTCTCACAACATCAGGTTAAAGTCCAACAGGTTTATTTGGTAGCACGAGCTTTCGGAGCACTGCTCCTTCATCACTCACCTGATGAAGGGGCAGTGCTCCGAAAGCGCGTGCTACCAAATAAACCTGTTGGACTTTAACCTGATGTTGTGAGATTACTTACTGTACAGTGCAGAAGGAGGCCATTCAGCCCATCGAGCCTGCACCGACAACGATCCCACCTTAGCCTTATCCCCATAACCCCATGCTGCTAGTACCCCTGACGCTAAGGGGCAATTTAGCATGGCCAATCCACCCAACCCACATGTCTTTGGACACTAAGGGGCAATTAAGCATGGCCAATCACCTAACCTGCACATCTTTGGTCTGTGGGAGGAAACCGGAGCACCCGGAGGAAACCCACGCAGACACGGGGAGAACGTGCAAACTCCACACACTGTCACCCGAGGCCCTTCATGATTTTAAACACCCGCCTCAAATCTCTTCTTAGCCTCCTCTGCTCTGAGGCGAACCACCCGGGTTTCTCCAGCCGCTCCATGTAACTGTAACCTTTCATCCCTGGGACCATTCTCATCAATCTGTTCCGTGCCCTCCATTGCGTTGCCCAGAGTCTGTGCTTACTCAGGTCTATTCATTCAAACACACTCAGTTAATGCTCCTCTTGCCTCTCCCTCCATGCGTTAGCTTGCATCAGCACTAATTAACAACTTGTGTAGCACAGGGAGAAAAATCCCAAAAAGACACTCAGTTGACATATTGTCTTGATTAAGATTAACCACCATTTTGAGTGAGAGTCTCGACTGAATCATTTCTTCATTTTATTTTAATTTGTGTTTTCTGTAATGAGGCTCAACTCTCGTGTAGAGCTCAAGCCAGATCACTGTGGGTTGCCAATCTACTAATACCCATTGTCTGAGGATTTAGCACTCTTTTATGTTTCCCTGAGCCCTCTACAACCTGACCACAGGTGCTCCTTTTGATAACTGAGCAGTTTATGGAATGGGATTAGTGTATCAACCTCTCACAGTCTCGTTTTCCCGCAGCCTATGATATATCGGAATTATGAGACAAGGAAAGCTGAAGGCCCATCTCGTTCATGTTCCACCATTATAACCATCACATGGTATAACAATATAAAGAACAAAGAAAATTACAGCACAGGAACAGGCCCTTCGACCCTCCAAGCCTGCACTGACCATGCTGCCCATCTGAACTACAACCCCCTACCCTTCCGGGGACCATATCCCTCTATTCCCACCCTATTCATGTATTTGTCAAGATGCCCTTTAAAACTCACTATCGTATCTGCTTCTACTACCTCCCCCGGCAGCGAGTTCCAGGCACCCACCACCCTCTATGTAAAAAAAACTTGCCTCGTACATCTCCTTTAAACCTCGCCCCTCGCACCTTAAACCTGTGCCCCCCGAGTAATTGACTCTTCCACCCTGGGGAAAAAGCTTCTCTCACTCAGGTCATCAGTTCAAAACTGTCACTTTCACCATTGGACACCTAGCCACTGGGAATGGTTTTAATCCCTCCCAAGGGAAAGGGGCCAGAACCTGCATTTTTATAGCACCCTTTACAACCCAGGACGTCCCAAAGCATGTTACAGCCAATGACGTTCGTAAGTTCATAAGATATAGGAGCAGAATTAGGCCATTCGGCCCATCGAGTTTGATCCGCCTTTCGATCATGGCTGATATGCCCCTCATCCCCATTTTCCTGCCTTCTCCCTTCAACCCATTACCAGTTAAAAATCTGCCTAACTCCTTCTTAAATGTACTCACTGTCCCAGCATCCACCGCACTTTGGGATACTACTCGAAATGTAGTTCCAGACCTGCAAGTTCCCCTCCAAGCCAGTCACCATCCTGACTTGGAAATATATCGCCGTTCCTTCGCAGTCGCTGGGTCAAAATCCTGGAATTCCCTCCCTAACGGCATTGTGGATCAACCCACAGCAGGTGGACTGCAGCGATTCAAGAAGGCGGCTCATCATCACCTTCTCAAGGGCAACTAGGGATGGGTAATAAATGCTGGCCCAGCCAGCGACGCCCATCTCCCATGAATTAATAAAAAACAAAGAACAGCTACAGCACAGGAGGAGGCCATTTGGCCCATCGTGTATGTATTGGTGCTTCCCCCAACAAAGGAGCAATTTACCTGGCGTCATTCCCTTGCCTTCTTCCCAAGGCCCTGCACGTTTTTCTTTTTTGGATAATAATACAAATCTCCCTTAATTGTCTCCATTACAGTCACTGTTGTGACATCAGGAACACAGCCAGTAATGTGAGCACAGCAAGATCCCACAATCAGCCATGAGATGCTGACCAACTCCATCAGTTTTAGTGGAATCGGTTGTGGAATAAACATTGGCCCAGGACATTGGGCGAATTCCCCCGCACCCCTTTCAAAACAGTGTGACGGGTATTTTACCCCAACCTGAGACAGCAGGTTAATGCCTCATCTAGAAAGTTGGCACCTCTGGAAGTGTAGCACTCCTTCAGTACTGCACTGGGACTGTCAGCTTGGAGTAATCATGGAATCCCTACAGTGCAGAACGAGGCCATTCAGCCCATTGAGTCTGCCCATTGACCCCCTGACAGAGTATCTCACTAAGCTCCTCTCTCCCTTCCTATCCATGTAACCTCACACATTTACCTCGCGAATCCCCTTAACCTGCACATCTTGGGACACTAAGGGGCAAGTTACCATGGCCAATCTCCCTAATCTTCACATCTTGGAACACTAAGGGGCAATTTAACATGGCCAATCCACCTAATCTGCACACCTTTGGGCACTAAGGAGCAATTTAGCACGGCCAATCGCCCGAATCTACAATCTTGGAAAACTAAGGGGCAACTTAGCATGGCCAATCCAACCTAACCTACACATCTTTGGATTGTGGGAGGAAACTGGAGCACCCGGAGGAAACCCACGCAGACACGGGGAGAACGTGTAGACTCCGCACAGTCACGCAAGCCGGGAATCGAACCTGGGTCTCTGGCACTGTGAGGCAGCAGTGCTAACCACTGCGCCACCGTGCAGCCCTTATTAGCGATTACAGATGGACAATAAATGCAGGCCTGGCTTGTGACATCAAAATCCCATGAATGAGTAACAGAAAGAACTGTCCCACCATCACCGACTCCATCTCAGGAGCTCAAAACTATGAAGCTCCTCAGAGAGCCTGTTAAATCTCAATGTGGGCAACTCACTGAAGCTTCATCTTCTGGCCCACTCTTTCCAACTGCGGGTGGTGCCCACCCTCTCCTTAGCTTCTCGTTCATCCCACAGGTCCATCAGCTGAGCTTCAACCAATGTGGCTGGCGGTGTTGATGGCCAGAATTCTCTACTTTAAAAAAAAAAGGGGCTGGGTAGAAGTTAGCAGCTAACAGCGTTATTGCAAAGAGATAATGGCGACAGATTGGGAAGACTTACCAGCCTCAGGCTCAACTCACAGCCTTTGATCATTCGGCGTAGAGTTTCAGCTCTTACACAAATAATTTGCAGCCTTGGTGTTACGCTGTCAGGTGATAAATAAACTGATGCCCACTTTAGAAAATAGACAGAGTGACCAGCCACGAATCTGGGCAGTGTTGTTTACCAGAGTGTTGGACTCTCTGGCACATGTCCTTGTGAGTTTTATTTTTTGCGCGGTTGGAACTATTCCTCCCTGATGACAGCCATCAGAAGGAAGGAGAACCGACTGACTAAAATTAGTGATCTAGGACAAGGAATGGTATTGTAAAATATGCTAATGAGCTGACGTTCCAAGGTTTGGCGAAGGTTTCTAGTTAATGTTATTCGACTGAATAATTCATTGCATTTTATTTCTGGAAGAGGCACAATATGAATGTGTTAATTAGCAGTGTCTTGGATGAATCTACATTACAACAGAAGCTACACCTCAGAAATACTTTGTCTGCCTTAGGACATTGTTGAGGGTTGTGGAAAGGTGCTATATAAATGCAGCTTCTCTTCCCTTTTCTTTCCTTGATTGATACAGTTTCTGATTTAGTTTCTAGCTCATTTGAATCGTGTTTGCTTGCCTTAACCCTGCCTCAAATTATGTGGTTATGATAACATAGGAACATGTGGAGGCCATTCAGCCCCTTGAGCCTGTCCCACCATCCAATGAGATCATGGCTGACCTAACTCCAAACGCCCACCTTTCCTCCATATCCCCAAATCTGAGACTGATAAACAATCATTCTGATTTGATTTGATTTATTATTGGGATATTAGTATACAGTGAAAAGTATTGTTTCTTGCGCGCTATACAGACAAAGCATACCATTCATAGAGAAGGAAAGGAGAGGGTGCAGAATGTAGTGTTACAGTCATAGCTAGGGTGTAGACAAAGATCAACGTAATGCGAGGTAGGTCCATTCAAAAGTCTGACAGCAGCAGGGAAGAAGCTGTTCTTGAGTCGGTTGGTACGTGACCTCAGACTTTTGTATCTTTTTCCTGATGGAAGAAGGTGGAAGAGAGAATGTCCGGGGTGCGTGGGGTCCTTGATTATGTTGGCTGCTTTTCTGCAGCAGCGGGAAGTGTAGACAGAGTCAATGGATGGGAGGCTGGTTTGTGTGATGGATTGGGCTACATTCACAACCTTTTGTAGTTTCTTGCGATCTTGAGCAGAGCAGGAGCCATACTAAACTGTGATACAACCAGAAAGAATGCTTTCTATGGTGCATCTGTAAAAGCTGGTGAGAGTCATAGCGGACATGCCAAATTTCCTTAGTCTTCTGAGAAAGCAGAGGCATTGGTGGGCTATCTCTCCAAGGATGGCCACTGATCTTGTCATCCGCTCTGATACCTCATGTGGCTTAGTGTCAAACTTTGTTTACACTCCATCATGCAAACCAGCCTCCCATCCATTGACTCCGTCTACACTTGCCGCTCCCTTGGGAAAGCAGTCGGCATAATCAAGGACCCCATGCACCTCGGACATACTCCATTCCACCTTCTTCCGTCGGGAAAAAGATACAAAAGTCCAAAGTCACGTACCAACCGACTCAAGAACGGCTTCTTCCCTGCTGCCGTCAGACTTTAGAATGGACCTACCTTGCAGTAAGTTGATCTTTCTCTACATCCTAGCTATGACTGTAACACTACATTCTGCACTCTCTACTTTCTTTCTTTATGCTTTGTCTGTATAGCGCGCAAGAAGTATACGAATACATGTGACAATAATAAGAAGTACACTAATACATGTGACAATAATAAATCAAATCAAGGGCCAGTGAAGGATCTTGGGCCATGTTACGAAGATAAGAGCACTATATCAGCACAGTTTCTCGTGTAGTTTCCAAGTTTCACGAAAAGAGGTCAACAGACAGAGTTTAATCTGTAAATGGAGCCTGTCATTAATCAGCGGCAGTAGTGTGAAAACACTATATCAAAGGCAGAGCCTGTGGAGATATTGATGGAAAGTCCTGACTGCTGGAAGCAGTCTTAATTACCCTAGTGCTGAACGCAATGATTAACTTAGTGAAATGGTTAATAAAGCACCCATTCCTCTGACTGATTGCAGCCCTGACAAGCATTAGCTATCTAATTGGCATCCTGCCCCATCAGCCACCATCGAGCTGTTGTAGGCAGTCCTGATGACACGCTGGGAGATATTAAGCTGGGCGGGTTTTCCAGTCGGAACGTGTGATTCGAAAGCAGGCTTGGGGGGTGCTGGAGGATCGTGGCGATCCTCACTGTGTCTCTCACACAAGGGGTCAGGAGACAGTTTTAAACATTCACAGGGTGGTAACCCTGCTGTTACAAACTGGTGGCTGCAACCTCTGAACTAGTGATCCTGGCTTCAGTAAGTGAAGACGCAACGCTTACAGCGCAGGAACAAATGCTTCCTTTAATTTGCCATGTTCCTGCATTTGATTTTCTCAGAGTGGCCACTGTGCATTTATTTCTCTTTCTCTCTCTCCGTCTCTTTCTCTCTCTCTGTCTCTCTCTCTCTCACTCTCTGTCTCTCCTTCTCATGCTCTCCCTCTCTATCTCTCTTTCTCTCTCTCTGGCCAGAATTTTACCTCTCCGCCCGCCACGGGAATCGGAGTGGGGGAGGGGGGGACCATGGAAAGGTCCGTTGAAGGTCTGGGCAGGATTTTATGGTTTCAGGATGAGCAAGGCCATAAAATCCCATCCTGTGTCCATCTCTCTCCCTCTCTTTCTCTCTGCTCCTCCCCCTCTCTCTCTCTTTCTCTCCCCCTCTCTCTCTGTCTCCCCCCTTCTCTCTCTCCCTGTCTCTCTCTCCCCCTCTCTTTCTCTCTGCTTCTCTCCCTATCTCTCTCTTTCTCTCTCCGTTTTTCTCTCTCTCTTTCTCCCTTTCTCTCTTTTTCTCTTTCTGTCTCCCCCTCTTCTCTCCTTCTATGTCTCTCTTCCTCTCTCTATCTCTCTTTCGCTCTCTCTCTCTTTCTCTCTCTCTCTGTCTCTCTCTCTTTCTCCCGCTCTTTCTCTCTGCTGCTCTCCCTATCTTTGTTTCGCTCTCTGTCTCTGTTTCGCTCTCTGTCTCTGTTTCGCTCTCTGTCTCTCTCGTTCTCTGTCTCTCTCTTGTTCTCTGTCTCTCTCTTGCTCTCTGTCTCTCTCTTGCTCTCTGTCTCTCTCTTGCTCTCTGTCTCTCTCTTGCTCTCTGTCTCTCTCTTGCTCTCTGTCTCTCTCTTGCTCTCTGTGTCTCTCTCTTGCTCTCTGTGTCTCTCTCTTGCTCTCTGTGTCTCTCTCTTGCTCTCTGTGTCTCTCTCTTTCTCTCTCTTTCTCCCTCTCTTTCTCTCTGCTGCTCTCCCTATCTCTGTTTCTCTCTCTTTCTCTGCCACCCATGCCCCTCTCTCTCCACTCTCCCCCTGCCCCTCTCTCTCCCCTCTCCCCCTGCCCCTCTCTCTCTCCCCTCCCCCTGCCCCTCTCTCTCCCCTCCCCCTGCCCCTCTCTCTCCCTTCTCCCCCTGCTCCCTTCTCTCTCCCTTCTCCCCCTGCTCCCCTCTCTCTCCCTTCTCCCCCTGCTCCCTTCTCTCTCCCTTCTCCCCCTGCTCCCCTCTCTCTCCCCTCTCCCCCTGCCCCTCTTTCTCCCCTCTCCCCCTCCCCCTCTCTCTCCCCTCTCCCTCTCCCCCTCTCCCCCTCCCCCTCTCCCCCTCCCCCTCTCCCCCTTCCCCTGCCCCTCTCTCTCCTCTCTCCCCCTGCCCCTCTCTCTCCTCTCTCCCCCTGCCCCTCTCTCTCCCCCTCCCCCTTCCCCCTGCCCCTCTCTCTCCTCTCCCCCCTGCCCCACTCTCTCCCCCCTCCCCCTCCCCCTCTCCCCTGCCCCTCTCTCTCCTGTCTCCCCTGCCCCTCTCTCTCCCCCCCTCCCCCTCCCCCTCTCCCCTGCCCCTCTCTCTCCTGTCTCCCCCTGCCCCTCTCTCTGTGCTGACTTCAGTAAACAAAGAGGAAGAATTTGCATTTCCAGAGCGCCTTTCCCACCCTCAGGAAGTCCCAAAAGTACTTTACCGTCAACCCAATACTTTTTGAAGTGTAGAAACTGTAATTTGGGGAAAATCAGTGATAACGAGTGCTCAGCAATGACAGGGTAATCTTTATTTTTGGGATGTTGACTGAAGGCTAAATATTGGGCAAGGCAGCGAGAGCTCCCCACATTCCTCTTTGAAATAGTGGAATCTTTTATGTCCACGTGAGAAGGGGCCTTGGTCTAATCTCTAATCTGAGAGCAGACACCACTGACATTCCCTCAGTCCTGCACCGAAATGGGTCTTGACCCCACGACTTTCTGATGCAGGAGTGCAACTGAGATACGGCGGAGGCAAGGTTTTTAAAAAAAAATATTTTCTGGGACATGGCCATTGCTGACAAGACCAGCATTTGTTGCCCATCCCTAGTTGCCCTTGTTCAGAGGGCAGTTCAGAGTCAACCACAGCGACACAGTGGTTAGCACTGCTGCCTCACAGCGCCAGGGACCCGGATTCCATTCCCGGCTTCGGGTCACTGTCTGTGTGGAGTTTGCACATTCTCCCCGTGGGTTTCCTCCGGGTGCTCCGGTTTCCTCCCACACTCCAAAGATGCGCGGGTTAAGTTGGATTGGCCATGCTAAATTGCCCCTCAGCGTCAGGGGGGCTCACTAGGGTAAATGCATGGAGTTGTGGGGATAGGACCTGGGTGGGATTGTGGTCGGTGCAGACTCGATGGACCGAATGGCCTCCTTCTGCACTGTAGGCATTTAATGATTGCTGTGGCTTTGGAGTCACATATAGGCCGGAGCAGGTAAGGACGGCAGATTCCTTCCCTAAAGGAAGTGAACCAGTTGGGCGTTAGGAGAATCTATGGTGTTTGTTATGGTCACCACTTACTGAGGCTAATTTCAATTCCAGCATTTCCAAATGAATTAGTTGAATTTAAATCCCACCAGCTGCGATGATGGGAATCAAGCCCAGCCTTCCCAGAACATTAGCCTGAGCCTCTAGGTTCACAGTCCTCCTGCGTTTATCCAGCATTTCCTGTTTCTATCTGTGGTTTGCCAACCCAATGACATCATCACTGAGCCCCCAAAACGAAACTGCAGGAAAAAAATAGTTCTGCAGATGCACCAGGGGACATATTGAGATGTATAAAATTATGAGGGGAATGGACAGGGTGGAAAGGAAGCAGCTCTTCCCCTTGGTTGAGGGGCTTCAAATTTTTAGGTGTCCAGATCACCAACAATCTGTCCTGGTTCCCCCCCCCCCCCCCCCCACCCCATGCCAACACTATAGTTAAGAAAGCCCCACCAACGCCTCTACTTTCTCAGGAGGCTAAGGAAATTTGGCATGTCCGCTACAACTCTCACCAACTTTGACAGATGCACCATAGAAAGCATTCTTTCTGGTTGTATCACAGCTCGGTATGGCTTCGTGAATGTAGCCCAATCCATCAGGCAAACCAGCCTCCCATCCATTGACTCTGCCTACACTTCCCGCTGCCTCGGCAAAGCAGCCGGCATAATTAAGGACCCCACGCAGCCCGGACATTCTCTCTTCCACCTTCTTCCTTGGGAAAAAATACAAAAGTCTGAGGTCACGTACCAACCGACTCAAGAACAGCTTCATCCTTGCCGCTGTCAGACTTTTGAATGGACCTACCTCGCACTAAGCTGATCTTTCTCTACACCCTAGCTATGGCTGTAACACTACATTCTGCACCCTCTCGTTTCCTTCCTTATGAACGGTATGCTTTGTCTGTATAGCGTGCAAGAAACAATAGTTTTCACTGTATACTAATATATGTGACAATAATAAATCAAATCAAATCAGTCACGAGGAGCCATAGTTTTAGGGTGAGGGGCAGGAGATTCGGAGGGAATTAGAGAAAAAGCTTTTCACTCAGAGGGTGCTGGGAATCTGGAATGCACTGCCTGGGAAGGTAGATATAGAATCATGAAATCCTACAGTGCAGAAGGAGGCCATTCGGCCCATCGAGTCTGCACCGACCACAATCCCAGCCAGGCCCTATCCCCATAACCCCATGCACTTACCCTAGCTAGTCCCCCTGACACTAAGAGGCAATTTAGCATGGCCAATCAACCCAACCCGCACATCTTTGGATTATGGGAGGAAACCGGAGCACCCGGAGGAAACCCACGCAGACACGGGGAGAACGTGCAAACTCCACACAGACAGTGACCCAAGACCGGAATTGAACCCGGGTCCCTGGCGCTGTGAGGCAGCAGTGCTAACCACTGTGCCACCATGCTGCCCCGGGTCCCTGGCGCTGTGAGGCAGCAGTGCTAACCACTGTACCACCATGCTGCCCCGGGTCCCTGGCGCTGTGAGGCAGCAGTGCTAACCACTGTGCCACCATGCTGCCCCGGGTCCCTGGCGCTGTGAGGCAGCAGTGCCAACCACTGTGCCACCATGCTGCCCCGGGTCCCTGGCGCTGTGAGGCAGCAGTGCTAACCACTGTGCCACCATGCTGCCCCGGGTCCCTGGCGCTGTGAGGCAGCAGTGCTAACCACTGTGCCACCGTGCTGCCCCGGGTCCCTGGCGCTGTGAGGCAGCAGTGCTAACCACTGTGCCACCGTGCTGCCCCGGGTCCCTGGCGCTGTGAGGCAGCAGTGTGAACCCACTGTGTCACCGTGCTGCCCCGGGTCCCTGGCGCTGTGAGGCAGCAGTGCTAACCACTGTGCCACTGTGCTGTGCTGTAGTGGAGGCCGGAAACCTTGCAACGTGTAAAAGATATTTGGATGAGCACTAGAAATATGATAACATTCAAGGATATGGGATATGGGACATGCAGGAAAATGGGATTAGTGCCGGCAGCACGGAGGCACAGTGGTTAGCACTGCTGCCTCATAGTTCCAGAGACCCGCTTTCGATTCCCGCCTTGGGTCACCGTCTGTGTGGAGACTGCACGTTCTCCCCATGTCTGTGTGGGTTTCCTCCGGGTGCTCCTGTTTCCTCTCACAGTCCGAAAGACGTGCTGGTTAGGGTGCATTGGCCATGCTAAATTCTCCCTCAGTGTTACCCGAACAGGTGCCAGAGTGTGGCGACTAGGGGACTTTCACAGTAACTTCATTGCAGTGTTAATGTAAGCCTACACGTGACACGAATAAACATGAATTATTAATGTCTGTCGGTGCAGTCTCGATGGGCCGAAGGGCCTTTACTGAGGTGTGTAACTCTGATTTGCTGTGCACCCATTGACGATTATTTTTCCCCACCCTTACGTCTCTTCTTTTAGATCTTGTCCACCTTGGAGAAGGACGAACAGGCGAGAAGGCAGAGACTGCGGAGTAAGCTGGAACAAGTGATCGATGCCATGACCTGTAGCAGCTGAGACGTCGCCACGGGAGGAATGAAGAAAGAGGAAGAATCGTTGGGGAGAGGGGAGGGGTGGGGGTGGGGGTGGGGTGCGACGAGGGGGTGGGGGTTAGGAGAAGCTCGAGTTGACATCCAGCGCCTAGAAGACTAGACTGAGTGTGTCTGTGCGTGCGAGGGTTTGGGGGATTGGGCGGGGAGGGGAGGGATTTGTGGTGGGGTTGGTGGGGAGGAGGGGGGGTGGGTGGGGGGGGAGAAACGTGAATCAAGCAGTGTGCACAATGGGCCAGCGGGGATTGTGGAACTGGGCGGTCCCGTGGCATGGATATCCACGGTGGGTGGATTCCACACCCCTCACCCCCCCCCACAGCCGTGTGGCGAGTTGTGTCACGTGAGCGTGCGGGGTGGGAGGGGGGGGGGGCGGTGAGTGGGGTGGGTGGGGGAAGGAGCGCACGGGGGGAGAGGAGATTATGGGTCGTACGAGACGCTGAGACTCAAACTGCTGTTCTCCTCTTAAACAGTTAGTGTTACTGCTAAAATTTGCACAATTTACAATTTAAAAAAAAAACGGAAGAAGAGAAAAAAAAAATGAAAAAAGAGAGAGAGAAGTGTTTCCACTTTTAAAAAAGATTGATATAGAACTGAGTTCCATGAGCTTTGATATGAATTTCCAAAAGGTTTGTGTTCTGTGCCACTGTTTTCATTTGAATGTTCTTTAGTGAAATAATTGTTAGTTGAAACTTGTGCTATAATTTAAATGTAACATGCCTAGTGACTGATGGTGATTAAAAAAAAAAGATCTAAAAAAATAATAAAAAAGGTAAGGGGGGGGGGGAGAGAGAGGAAATTATTGAAAAGGAATTGGTGAGAAGAAAAGAGGGAGAGAGAGAGAGAGAGAGAGCGTGAAATAGTGACAAAGCACACACACAAAGAGTGACGGGGCCTTGTGGGGATGGCTGAAGGCACCTCCGTGCAGAGACATGTTCCGAAAATTTAACCTGTGGATTGCTGAAAGGAGGTGCGAGAGGGGTGTGGAGGGGACGGGGGGGTAAAGAGGGACTGAGGTACAGAAAATCGAATGGCTTCATTGCAGTTTGATAGTCGTTGCTATGGCGATGGGGACAAAGCGAGGAGGAAGGGTTAAGTCTGACATGCTCCTTTTAAAAGACCATTTTAGGCATTCCATTTCCTTACAACCTCTTGAAACATTAAAACGGGAAGAGTATGTTAGTGTTTTGTGAATTGGGCTGTGATTTAACCTTTTCTATTAGAGAGTGTTAAGGATATGGATAAGGCAAGAACCTTCCCCTTAATCTATGCCCAGCGACTGCGAAGGAACAAAGGGTCAAAATCTTGGAATTCCCCCCCCCCTAACGGCATTGTGGGTCACCCCACAGCACGTGGACTGCAACGATTCAAAAAGGCAGCTCACCACCACCTTCTCAAGGGGCAACTAGGGATGGGCAATAAATGCTGGCCTAGCCAGCGACGCCCATGTCCCACGAATGAATAAAAAAAAATAGGTGGCCAGCAGGTACAGATCAACTGATCCCATCAAGTTTGCCCAACCCATGATGGGTCGACCATTGCCCATCCCCCGGGCAACCCGTCTCCTCGGGAGAGGCAAAGAAAGCAGACAGAAACCCAGGGCCAATAAGGGGAAAGATAGTCTGTAAAATTCACCATCCAATCCCCTCAGATGATTTAAACCATTGCAGAAGATAAAAGACTCCATGGCTGGTCTTCAAAGCCTTCCAGGTGATACAGAATTTATGAAAGAAACCACCTCTACTGTTCTCTCCATCATTTCTCATTGATGGGTTTATGCTTTCAGACTGTTGATGTTTTTTTAGAGGGTGCAAAGTTTGGAAAAACCCTTTCCCGTTTGACTTTATGAGCAGGAAGAATTGAGCATCAGCCTGGGCGGCATTTTCCAGCCCTTCCTACCGGCGGGTTCCCGCCAACGGCAACCACCCCCACGGCGGAGACCCCAGGCAGCAGGACGGGTGCATCGCGCAAAGTGTCGTAGGTATCGGTGGGACTGGAGAGTCCTGCCGGCGCTGGAAATTCCGCTGCGGAGCGAATGGAAAATACCACCCTATGCATGTTATCAAGAAAAGTTCAGTGCAAAATATCTGCTCCAATCCATGGTAAATGATTGTGGATATCTCCCTTTATGATCATGGAATCCCTACAGTGCAGAAGGAGGCCATTCAGCCCATCGAGTCTGCACCAACCACAACCCCACCCAGGCCTATCCCCATAACCCAATGCATTTACCCTAGCTCGTCCCCCTGATACGAAGGGGCAATTTAGCATGGCCAATCCACCTAACTCGCACATCTTTGGACTGTGGGAGGAAACCAGAGCACCCGGAGGAAACCCACGCAGACACGGGGAGAATGTACAGACTCCACACAGACAGTGACCCTAGGCCGGGAATTGAACCCAGGTCCCTGGAGCTGTGAGGCAGCAGTGCTAACCACTGTGCTACCGTGCCGCCCCAGTGCATTGATACCTTTGACATAGACAATCCCAAGCCAGCCTCGCTCTCAGAGACTTGAGTACAAAACCCAGGCTGACATTACAGTGCAGTACTGAGGGAGTGCTGCCTTGTCGAAGGTGCTGTCTTTCAGTCGAGATGTTAAACCAAACCCCTGATGCCCCGTGTGTAAGTGCAGTGTTAATTCCAAGTTGGAGAGTGCCCGTGTAGGATGCAGTGAATCACAAATGGTTTAGGCTGCAAGCCAAAGCTCAAGTGAATGCATCTCTCCTTGAACCTCGGTGTGGGGAAGTGTAAAGAGAGTAGTTTACTGTGAGTAACATTTGATTCGGAATCATAGAATCCCTCCAGTGCAGAAGGAGGCCATTCGACCCATCGAATCTGCACCGTCCCACCTAAGCCCTACCCTGCAACCCCACACATTCACCCCACCAATCCCTCTAACCCACGCATCCAGGAACACTAAGGGGCAATTTAACATGGCCAATGCACCTAACCCGCACATCTTTAGAGTGTGTGAGGAAACCAGAGCACCCGGAGGAAACCTATGCAGACACAGGGAGATCGTGCAAACTCCACACAGACAGTGACCCAATCCGGGAATCAAACCCGGGTCCCTGGAGCTGTGAGGCAGCAGTGCTAACCACTGCGCCACCGTGCCACCCATGTTGGGAAGTTGGGACCATTGATGCATTTTGGAGGGAGATAAACTGCCAAGATGGATATTTAAAGAGAGCATGTTGCATCTAAATGATTAGGTAAATGTTATTGGATGAATCATCTGGCTGGGGGGAGGGGGGGATATGTGATGTAAACCAGCTGACGGTATCTGCCACTTTTTAAAAATCTTGCGATATTAGAAATTCTCACCAAGGAAAAGAGACATGATTTTGAGGCCTCCAGTGATTGTGTTCATTTTATTCAAACTCCTCTTGTCTTTGTCTAAAGGAGTTGGCCAGCTTCAATAACAAATTGGATGGAGGTGTCTTGAGGCACTTGAAGAATTTGGTGCACATGGTCCCCATTTTTTTTAGAATTGCTTAACGTTTGGGTATGGACACCATGCCCAAATATCTATTGCCCCAAGTCATAAAACTGGAGTAATTTCAAAATGAGGCGAGTTGTCATCTCACGGGGTGGGGGGGCGTGGTGGGGGGGGGGGGGCGGTGAATATCATTGTTATCTGTTTCCTCTTGGTTCATTCAATCAGTTTCCTTTTGCTTAGACAGCCTGTGAGTGTTTGCAAGCCAGTTGGCGTGACAACGGTTCAATAAAATCAAAGGGTTTAAAAGCACAAAGAGAGAGGAGGAGCAGGAACGACTCAGGAAATTTCAGGAAAGGAAATTTCTGCGCAATGGATCTGAGGAGAAATAAGAATGCCGCAGGTTAGGCTGGAGGAATCCCATTGGAGGAACGCTCGGATGCTAAGACGAGTGTTGTGGGTTCATGTTTCTTTTTTTCATCAATTCTCGGGGACGCAGGTGGCGAGACCGGCATTTATTGCCAACCCCTGGCTGCCCTTCAGAAGGTGGTGAGCCTTCTTGCACAAGTGGTTTGTACCGGAAGGGCTTGCGAGGCCACCTCAGGAGAGAGTTGAGAGTCAACCACGTTGGTGTGGGTCTGGAGTACACCTGGACCCAGACTAATCAGGTCCCCTTCCCGAAAGAACACCAGTCGGGTTTTCCGACATCTTGAATCTTGATTCTAAATGCACGGGTTCTTGGCAGAGTTTAACCCGAAGCATTAACCATTTTCTTGCCTGCGGAATCGATGGTGACTGGGCTTCCCAGTTGAAAACGACAAGCACCATCTGTTCTTCAGAACACCGAGTTCCAAAACAAAGAGCTCATATTGTAGCCCGTTGGTTAATGAACCCCTTGTATGGCTGACTTTGGCTAATGAAGCCACCCACCAAGCAATTGGAAAGGAGAAAACATGTTTCTGATCATTAAGAAAAGCTGGCGGTGTTGCAAACTTCATTTCAGTAAGACCGTCCTGATAAATGTACAATTTGATTAGATTATATTTATGGGCAGTTTTTCACCCACCCCTCCATCCCCCGCCTAAAGATGTCTCCTCCTTTCTATGTGATTGTCCCCAATGGCTCACGGCTTCCGCCACCTTGACTCATGGATATTGTCAATATTACTGAAAAGAGAGTCGTGTTGCGGAAGCTTTTCATCTTGCACTCATCAGGACAAATGCAAGAATGCCAAATATCAAGCACTCACGCCAATTTATGCTGCAGGACAAGGATGCTGATTGGTTGGCAAGTCGACTCAGATTGGCCGAGGCAGATAATTCAATAAACAAGGAGGAGGCTTGAACGTGTTCCTTTTGTTTGCAGAGGATGGGTCCCTGATTGAGTTTGCTGCTGGTGTATGAGGGTTTTGTGGGTGAGAAGCCCCAAAATTTCATTAGGCCTAAAGTAGCCTCAGAATGTGTAACAAACGTGGGGCCTCTTCACATCTTGAAACTTGCCCCTGCCCAGAACTTTTCCTCAGTAATGTACGCTGGTGGTTAGCACTTTGCCAGAAGAGTAATCCCAGCCCCTTCGGACAAGGCTGGGGAATCTCGCAAAAGTGCCAAGTGAGAAGGGTTTTTTATGCGGTAACAGCCTGTGAGTGTTGAAGTCTGGACCTAGATCCTTTGTGCCACTCCAAGCACAGAATTCATCATTCAAAATCATGGCCGGTGTTGAGGAGGGTCATTGCGTGAGATAAGGGTTTGTTGAGTTTTAATCTGATTCTTTCCTTTGAACACTGCTAAGATTCAGGATTATCAAAATACTTATCTTAGTACCGGAGCTGCAGATCTCCGTGTGAATGTCCGCTCTAGGTCTTGTTAAAAGGCTGGCACTTTGGAAACTGAATGGCACTGTCGCAACATCCGTTTCTGAGGAGTGACAATTCTCCACTGGGTAACCGTGCCTTCTGCGCTTGCTACCTTCCCCAGCATTAGCCCATCACCCAAGCCCATGTCTTCTCTTCAATGGTGTGAGTTGCTGGCCAGAAAGGGAGTCGCCCCAAGTGTCCGCTGTTTGTTGAGGTGGAATCTACAGCAGCAAATTGGGATTGAGTAGAGAGTGGGTGGGATGGGAGGATCAAATCCAAAACCATTTGCCCAACCCCATTGACTGGAGCTCATCCGGGGAAGCGTCGTTTTTCCACGAGGAACCTCATTATCGTGACGACCATGGAAAAACATTGCGTTCCCGGAGAAATCGACCTCGTTGTCTTCTGCGTGCGAGAAGCAAAAAGAAAAAAAAAAGCAAAGGCTTGGGCTGTCGGTCAACCTTTCTCTCCTTCTGGGTTGACTCGAGAAAGACTGAATGGGGAGAAGGTGGAAGAGTGGAGGAACGAGAAAGGGCGAGGGAAGGAAAACAAAAGGATCTATTTTGAAGGTCAGAATGCCCCTAGTTGTGTTGTTTTCAGGTCTCCTGCTTCAAGGCCAGGAGACCATTGCATGATGGAGCTAGATTTTAGTATGTGGTTTACTCTTGCAAGTGCAAACGTTGAGTGAAAGAGGTCAGACAAGCCTCTGACTTTATATTATGTTTTGTACGAATAGATAATTATAACTGTAAGACTCATATCATTACAATGGTACTAAAAGTCTTCTTCTGGTTTAAATGCAATCAAATGAATTTTAATACTATATTAAGATTACTGATTAAATTTATAAAATTGTTTCAGACTTGAAGCAACTGTGACAATTTGGCTGTGTGACTTGCGCTGTGTAAATATCATGCCTTCCTATTTTGAGGTTCTGCAGATTTACTACTTGTACATAAACACCGACATCAGGAAAGATTAAACATTTTTGCTAAATAAAAAGATAGCTGACGTCTGTTTTTTTTCACTACGTTTTCACACTTGCCATTTGGAAGGGTGAGAGACTGAGGGAGAAGAAGTTAAGCTTTACATTTATTTATTAGTGTCACAAATAGGCAAATGGAGGACTGGGAGGCAAAGTTTCAGAATAGAAGTAAAGTTTATTTATTAGTCACAAGTAAGGCTTACATTAACACTGCAATGAAGTTACTGTGAAATTTCCCCAGTCGCCACACTCCAGCACCTGTTTGAGTCAATGCATCTAACCAGCACATCTTTCGGACTGTGGGAGGAAACCGGAGCACCCGGAGGAAACCCACGCAGACACGGGGAGGACGTGCAAACTCACACACAGATAGTGACCCAAGCCAGGAATCGAACCCAGGTCCCTGGCACTGTGAAGCAGCAGTGCTAACCACTATGCTACCGTGCCACTCCTTATTTAAATAGGTGTCACCTATTTAAATATTACTGTCGCGAGTAGGCTTACATTAACACTGCAATGTGAAATTACTGTGAAAATCCCCTAGCCGCCACACTCGGAGCCTGTTTGGGTACACTGAGAGAGAATTTAGCATGGCCAATGAACCTAATCAGCACGTCTTTCGGACTGTGGTAAGAAACCAGAACATCCGGAGGAAACCCACGCAGATATGGGGAGAATATGCAGTCTCCACACAGACAGTGACCCAAGCGGGGAATCGGACCTGGGTCCCTGGCACTGTGAGGCAGCAGTGCTAACCCACAGCACCACCAGAAAATGTAAAAGCTTGCAGGGCAGAAGGAATATCCATTTGGCCCATCTAGCCCTGCTTCATCTGTATCCAATTAGCCCCAACACATTACTCTTTCCACATAAGCCTACAAATGCTTCCTTATCAAGTGCACAGTTCACTTTTGAAAGCTGCCATTGAACATAAGAATTAAGAGCAGGAGTAGGCCATCTGGCCCCTCGAGCCTGCTCCACCATTCAATAAGATCATGGCTGATCTTTTTGTGGACTCAGCTCCACTTACCCGCCCGCTCACCATAACCCTTAACTCCTTTACTGTTCAAAAGTTATCTATCTTTGCCTTAAAAACATTCAATGAGGTAGCCTCAACTGCTTCACTGGGCAGGGAATTCCACAGATTCACAACCCTTTGTGTGAAGAAGTTCCTCCTCAACTCAGTCCTAAATCCGCTCCCCCTTATTTTGAGGCCATTCCCCCTAGTTCTGGTTTCACCTGCCAGTGGAAACAACTTCCTTGCTTCTATCTTATCTATTCCCTTCATAATCTTATAGGTTTCTGTAAGATCTCCCCTCATTCTTCTGAATTCCAATGAGTATAGCCCCAGTCTACTCAGTCTCTCCTCATAAGCCAATCCTCTCAACTCCAGAATCAACCTAGTGAATCTCCTCTGCACCCCCTCCAGTGTCAGTGTATCCTTTCTCAAGTTTGATGTGGAGTTGCCAGCGTTGGACTGGGGTGGGCACAGTAAGTAGTCTCACAACACCAGGCTAAAGTTCAACAGGTTTATTTGGTAGCACGAGCTTTCGGAGCGCTGCCCCTTCATCAGGTGAGTGCAGGATTTGTTTCACAAACAGGGCATATATAGACACAAACGCAATTACAAGATAGTGGTTGGAATGTGAGTCTTAACAGGTAACCAAATCTTTACAGGTACAGACAGTGTGAGTGGAGAGGGGGTTAAGCACAGGTTAAAAGATGTGAATTGTCTCCAGCCAGGACAGTTAGTGAGATTTTGCAAGCCCAGGCAAGTCGTGGGGGTTACAGATAACGTGACATGAACCCAAGATCCTGGTTGAGGCCGTCAACATCATGACTGTTTTTTGAGGAAGAGAGTTCCAAAGACTCTCAACCCTCTGAGAAAGCATTTCTCTCATCTCTGTCCTAAGTGAGCGACTCCTTATTTTTAATTAGTGACTCTAGTTCTAGAATCTTCCACAAGAGGAAACATCCTCTCCACATCTGCCCCTTATCCTCAAACTATGACTCCTAGTCCTGGACTCCCCCACCATTGGGAACATTCTTTCTGAATCTACCCTGTCTAACTCTGTTAGAATTTAAACGTTTCTGTGAGATCCCCTTTTGCTCCAGTGAATATAATTCTAACCAATTTAGTCTCTCCTCATATGACATACCTGACATCCCAGGAATCAGCCTGGTGAACCTTTGCTGCACTCCCTCTATATCAAGGACATCCTTCCTCAGATAAGGACACCAAAACTGCACACAATTCTCCAGATGTGGCCTCACCAACGCCCTGTGCAATTGCAGTAAAACATCTCTATCCCTATACTCAAATCCTCTCGCTATGAAGGCCAACATACCATTTGCCTTCTTTACTGCCTGATACCATGCTGATTTGGAAATATATCGCCATTCATTCGCTGTCGCTAGATCAAAATCCTGGGACACCCTCCCTAACAGCACTGTGGGTGTACCTACACCGCATGTACTGCAGCGGATCAAGAAGGCAGCCCACCACCACCTTCTCAAGGGGCAGTTAGGGATGGGCAATAAATGCTGGCCCAGCCAGCGACGCTCACCTCCCAGGAATGAATTTTTAAAAAGCAAGTCTTTCTTTAACATTCTGCAAGTGTTAACCGCAAATATTCCAGCCGGTTTTTCAGTTCAGGACAGATGTTAGAGCTCCAGGAAAATATACTCCTCTTCAAAATAGCGCCGTGCGGTCTTCAGTATTCACCTGAGCAGATGGGTGAGCCTCTGGGTACACACCTTAGCTGGAGATGTCAATGAAAAACAGTTTGATGAGACAGTGGCCGGTGAGAAAGGGAAACTTTTACAGATGCACCATAGAAAGCATCCTTTCTGGTTGTATCACAGCTTGGTATGGCTCCTGCTCTGCCCAAGACTGCAAGAAACTACAAGACGTCGTGAATGTAGCCCAATTCTTCACGCAAACCAGCCTCCCATCCATTGACTCTATACTTCCCGCTGCCTGGGCAAAGCAGCTAGCATAATTAAGGACCCCACGCATCCCGGACATTCTCTCTTCCATCTTCTTCCCAGTGGGAAAAAGATACGAAAGTCTGAGGTCACGTAGCAACCGACTCAAGAACAGCTTCTTCCTTGCTGTTGCCAGACTTTTGAATGGACTTACCTTACATTAAGTTGATCTTTCTCTACACCCTAGCTATGACTGTAACACTACATTCTGCACTCTCTCCTTTCCTTTTCTATGAAAGGTATGCTTTGTCTGTATAGCGCGCAGGAAACAATACTTTTCACTATGTTAATACATGTGACAATAATAAATCAAATCAAATCAAACCTTTAGAACTTTTAAAAATAAAAATTATTGTGTAATCTCAATTCTTCGGACATTTCGTTAATAATGTTCCCTGTGCCATTGGGAGAATTGAGTGGAAGTTAGAAATCTTTAAATGTAGCTGAGCAAGTTAATAAAACCATTTGGGGAAAAGAAATGGGATCCTTTAAGCAACGAGGAAGCTGGGACGAACTTTTATAAATTCCTAGCTGCGCCTCAGTTTGAACATGCCACTTTTGCCTCCAGTGGCACAGTGGTTAGCACTGCTGCCTCACAGCACCAGGGTCAGGGGTTCGATTCCGGCCTTCGATGACTGTCTGTGTGGAGTTTGCACCTTCTCCCCGTGTCTGCGTGGGTTTCCTCCGGGTTCTTCGGTTTCCTCCCACAGTCCAAAGACGGGTAGGTTGGGTTGATTGGCCATGCTAAATTGACCCTTAATGTCCCACGATGTGCAGGTTATGTGGATTGGCCATAGTAAATGCCGGGGGTTATAGGGATAGGGCAGGGGAGGCGGGCCTGGATAAGATACTCTTTCGGAGTGTCAGTGCAGACTCGATGGGCTGAATGGCCTCCTTCTGCACTCTGGATTTTATGGTTTTGTTGTTTTCCTATGAGTGAAGCTGGCTTTTAATCGATTCCGTTTCACGGCAGATTGAATACAGCAATGATTTCACTAATTGTAATGAAAAATTTATTTCCCTCTCTGTGCCATTCATTCGCTTCCTTCCCTGTGTATGAAGTGTTTTTTTAAAAAGTACTGGATGGCATCTTTTTCCCTTCTGTTAATGAACAGCCTCGATTGTAAAGTTTTAAATTTCAGCCTTGTTTTTGAAGTGTTTTTTTTCCAGTCTTTGAGTTGAGGGATGTTGGAACTTGCGAAGAGAGTTTGGGGGCATTGTGGATTGGAAAAGAGCACCATTGACAGCGACCCAAATTCAGTTACCCGAGGGGAGAGTTAGTTCTTGGGAGAGTTCTATGACTTTTAAAAGCAAAAGAATGGTTGCCCCCCGGTAACTAATTATCTCTTATCTCGATTCTTTGATCCAACTGTGTTTTGCATTTCCCTCAAGCCTGTGTTGGCACTGTTCTTAGAATCATGAAATCCCTACAGTGCAGAAGTAGGCCATTTGGCCCATCGAGTCTGCACCAACCACAATTCCACCCAGGGCCTATCCCCGTAACTCCGCTGGTTCCCCTGAGGGAGAATTTAGAATCATAGAATCCTACAGTGCAGAAGGAGGCCATTTGGCCCATCGAGTCTGCACTGACCACAATCCCACCCAGGCCCTATCCCCATAACCCAATGCATTTACCCTAGCTAGTCCCCCTGACACTAAGGGGCAATCAACCTAACCCGCACATCTTTGGAGTGTGGGAGGAAACCGGAGCACCGGGAGGAAACCCACGCAGACACGGGGAGAATGTGCAAACTCCACATAGACAGTGACCCGAGGCTGGAATCGAACCCGGGTCCCTGACGCTGTGAGGCAGCAGTGCTAATCATTGTGCCACCGTGCTGCCCGCTCTTCTTCCAAACAATTACTACACTGCCCATGAAGTGTTTGTTTCAAGATGCTAATCTGAATGTATCTTCTTTTCACTGGTTCTATAACCAACACTTTTAATAACCTTACTTTATATTAAAGCAAATTGAGGAGGTTTGTTCCAGAGTAGGCAGAGGGGTGTCCTGGTGAAAGTCTTTAAGTTTATGACGGGGTTTCAATGGGCTAGATTCAGAGAGGATGTTTCCACATGTCGGGGGTCCAAAACTAGGAGCCATGAATCTAAGATAGTCACTAATAAATCCAATAAAAGACATTTGGGAGACATGTAATTTGCCCAGAAGGTGAGTAGTTGAATATCACAGGAGAAAACACAACTCTCACCAACTTTTACAGATGCACCATAGAAAGCATTCTTTCTGGTTGTATCACAGCTTGGTATGGCTCCTGCTCTGCCCAAGACCGCAAGGAACTACAAAAGGTCGTGAATGTAGCCCAATCCATCACTCAAACCAGCCTCCCATCCATTGACTCTGTCTACACTTCCCGCTGCCTCGGCAAAGCAGTCAGCATAATTAAGGACCCCACACACCCCGGACATTCTCGCTTCTACCTTCTTCCACTGGGGAAAAGATACAAAAGTCTGAGGTCACGTATCAACCGACTCAAGAACAGCTTCTTCCCTGCTGTCATCAGACTTTTGAATGGACCAACCTTGCATTAAGTTGATCTTTCTCTACACCTTAGCCATGACTGTAACACAACATTCTTCACTTTCTCCATTCCTTCTCTATGAACTGTATGCTTTGTCTGTATAGCGCGCAAGAAACAATCCTTTTCACTGTATACTAATACATGTGACAATAATAAATCAAATCGGATCAAATCAAAAACATTCCACACTCCTGGCTCATTTGTATCTGTGCTGACTAACAAGGAACCAGCCAAGGGTAATTCCACTTTCACACTTCTTGTACCATAGCCCTGTAAGTGACACACTTCAACTGCCTATCAAAGTATTTTTTGAAATGCAACGAGGGTTTCTGCATCTACAACACTTTGGGGTAGGGTGCATTGAAGGTACGCTGGCACAGTGGTTAGCACGGCTGCCTCACAGCGCCAGGGACCCGGGTTCAATCCGGGCCTTGGGTCACTGTCTGTGTGGCATTTGCGCGTTCTCCCCATGTCTGCGTGGGTTTCCTCCGGGAGCTCCGGTTTCCTCCCACAGTCCAAAGATGTGCAGGTTAGGTGGATTGGCCATGCTAAATTGTCCCTTAGTGTCACAAGATGTGTAGGTTAGGGGGGGGGGAATGTGTGGGGTTACGGGGATAGGGGGGGAAGAGGACATGGGTAAGATACTCTGTCAAAGAGTCGGTGCAGACTCGATGGGCCAAATGGCCTCTTCTGCACTGTAGGGATTCTATGATTCCGAATGAATAGAAAGATATTTTAATTGAGTGAAATGGAGAGGAGTGGGAGGCAATTCATCCATTTGTGGAGGCGTCCAAAACCAGGAGTCATAGACATACAGTAGACACAAATAGATCCAGGGCGTAATTCGAAAGATCATCTTTATCCTGTTGGCAGAGGGGGGTAGAATGGATTTGCTCCCACAGGGACACGGGCTGGGAGTGTGGATGAATTCACGGGAAAATCAGATACACATACGATGGAGAAAGGACCAGTAAAGAACACTGATAAGATGAGATGAAGAATTGTGGGAGAGGTGAGGGCTTGTGTGGAACATAGTAAACTGCCATGGGCTGGTGGGGCTGAATGGCCTGTTTCTGTGCCTTTGTAAGAATAGTACAAGCTCCTAATTTAGGCTGCAGTGTGTTCTTCTTTATAACACTCCAAAATGTTGCCCTGGCAACCACATATGCAATGAAGAGGCCTAAACTAATCAATGCAAGCTGAGAAATCATGTCCTTTGGTTATTTTGAAAAGATGACCCTCTGACGTTAATAAATGTGTCATCACCATCTCCGGATATTCATTTTAAATTACCTCCCAAACGTTTTGAGAGTTCCTGCGTCAAATTTATCATTTCTTGGGTGAAACATTTCAATTGTCCATCTGCCTCATCCAGTGTACACAGCAGTCTATTTATATCCATCATTAAGCCTCTGCCACTTGGTCCGTTGGTTGGTTGGAGGGATAAGACATTGCCTCGGGATTAAGGAACCGACCTTTGCCAATATCCGTCCTCCAAACAGGCTGAAACCTTGCGAAAGAAAATACAAGTTCAGGATCAGCAAGGGGAAGCTTATGAATTTTATTTGGCTGTTTTTCGCAGGAGAGGCTTTACTTTGATCTACTCGCTCCCAGCGTATTATTTCACACCGGAATAGACTAACTGATCTCATACAGAGGACGTCAGCCACTGACTCACCAAGTGGACGAGAGAACAGGCTTTAATCAGATGCCTGTGGGTATCTCAGGACTGCTTTGGTGAGGGGTGACACTGGAGTCAGGGCGGCACGATGGCACAGTGGTTAGCACTGCCGCCTCACAGCAGCAGGGACCCGGGTTCGATTTCCAGCTTGGGTCACTGTCTGCGCAGAGTCTGCACGTTCACCCCATGTCTGCGCGGGTTTTCTCCGGGTGCTCCGGTTCCCTCCCACAATCCAAAAGTTGGTTAGGTGTATTGGCCTTGCTAAATTCTCCCTCAGTGTACCCGAACAGGTGCTGGAGTGTGGCCACTAGGGGATTTTCACCGTAACTTCATTGCAGTGTTAATGTAGGCCTACTTGTGGCAATGATAAATAAACTTTAAAAAATCAAAGGAACCAAGCTGACTTTCAAGGAAGGTCAAACATGACTTCAGATTACAAAGTGTCTCAGGTTGAAGTATAGTCACTGCTGTAGTGGAAGCACAGCAGCTAATTTATACACAGCAAGGTTCCACAACCAAGTCATCAGACCAGCTGACTTAGCTGTTGGTTAAGGGGTGAATGTTGGCCAGGACACTTGAATAACCCTTGCCCCTCTCCTTGGGACTGGCGATTCTTTCACGTCCAACAAGAAGACTTGTTCCTCAAGAAAAAGAAAGGACTGAGATAGAGGGCTTTAAATGAAAGGGTTCGCTGGAGTAGCCCAAGGGATAAGGTTTATTTATTTATTTATTAATCTGGGCCGCATAAGGAAATATTAGCTTGGTCAGTGAGCTACATTTTAAGGAGTGCCTTAAGGGAGGAACTTTATTTATTATTTATTTATTAGTGACACAAGTAAGGCTTACATTAACACTGCAATGAAGTTACTGTGAAAATATCCTAGTGGCCACACTCCGACACCTGTTCGGGTACACTGAGGGAGAATTTAGCAAGGCCAATGCACTTAACCAGCACGTCTTTCAGACTGTGGGAGGAAACCGGAGCATCCAGAGGAAACCCCCGCAGACATGGGGAGAACGCGCAGACTCCGCACAGACAGTGACCCAAACCGGGAATTGAACCCAGGTTATAGACTCCCGACAGTGCAGAAGGAGGCCATTCAGCCCATTGTACCTGCACCAACAATAATCCCACCCAGGCCCTATCCCCATAATCCCACATGTTTACCCCACTAATCCCTCTAACCCACTCATCCCGGGACACAAAGGGGCAATTTAACCTGGCCAATCAACCTAACCCGCACACCTTTGGAGTGCGGGAGGAAACCGGAGCACCCGGAGGAAACCCAGGCAGATATGAGGAGAACTTACAGACTCCGCACAGACAGTGACCCAAGCCGCGAATCGAACCTGGGTCCCTGGCGGTGTGGGGCAACAGTGCTAACCACTGTGCCGATGGCACGGGTTCGATTCCGGCCTCGGGTCACTGTCTGTGCGGAGTCTGCACGTTCTCCCCGTGTCTGCGTGGGTTTCCTCCGGGTGCTCCGGTTTCCTCCCACATTCTGAAAGACGTGCTGGTTAGGGTGCATTGATCCGAACAGGCGCCAGAGTGTGGCGACTGGGGGTATTTCACAGTAACTTCATTGCAGTGTTAATGTGCGCCGTACTTGTGACTAATAAATAAACTTTAACTTTAAATGATATTTCCATTGATATGGGAGTTCCAGTCCGGGAGGCCATGAGTGTACAACGGTCCCAAATAAATCCACTGGGTAATTCTGTAGAAATGCCCAGCGAGTAGTTGGAATGGAGCATGCTACAACAGGAAGTAGTTGAGTTTAAGTCATGGGTGGATTGGCAGGGAAGTTAGATAAGCACATGATGGTTTAGTGTCTCATCTGAAAAACGACACCTCCAACAGTGCAGCACTCCCTCAGTACTCCGCTGGGAATGCCAGCCAGAGTGGGTTCTCGAAGTGGGGTTTGATGCCATGAGAGCTGTCCAAGGAGCCACAGCCAAGGCTGAAGTACCATGCACGGGAACAAAAGCACGCACTGCGTCCTAAAGTATGTGGGGCCCACGCCCCTGAACACGAGGAGAATACCTGGAGCAAAAACAAGGCGGGCTGCAGCACCCATATTTTTAATATTGATGTGCAGCCATGGCTTTCCGATGATCTCATTATGCTGCACGTCCGCTATTTATCATCGCCACACTGTCACTGCAGAGGAACCTGTGAGTGGGTAAACGGAGGGATGGTGTTAGCACGCGCTGAACTGGTAATCACCACCGCATCACAGCCGTAATTTGAATTGCTGAGCTGATGATTAATGGTTTCGGGTTGCAGCAGCATCTGTGACAATGTGCCTAATCTTCTCGGAAAAATAAGACCGATTAACAAGGAAGAACAACCAATTGAGAGCTTTTGAGATTAGACGGGTCACGTCTAAAGTTGTTCATAACTGAGGTAGGGAAGGAACTACAGGGTCTCCCAGGCTCGAATCGAATCAATCTGGACCTGTTAGTGCAAACTTATGCCAACTCCATCAGAAAGGACCCAGGCATCAAAGGGGTTACAATCCCAGGCAGTGGAGGCACGCAGGTCAAAGCCTCCCTCTACATGGATGACGTGGTTGTCGTCTGCTCAGACCCGTCGTCTGTTCGCAGGCTCCCCCAAGTCTGTGAGCAGTTCGAGCTGGCCTCGGGAGCCAAAGTCAACCGGATCAAGAGCAAAGCTACGCTCTTCAGGAACTGGGCTGACCGATTCTTTGTCCCCTTCACCTTCAGGGCAGACTGCCTTAAGGTGCTGGGGATATGGTTTGGAGCGGTGGGGGCATGCACCAAAAACTGGGAAGAGCACATCGCCAAACTAAGGCAGAAACTGGGCTTGCGGGAGCAACACTCCCTCTCGATCACTGGAAAAAAGCCTGGTCATCCGGTTGTGAGGCACTGTCCGTTTTGTTGTATGTGACGCAAGTCTGATCTATCCCCAAATCCTGCGCAGCAGCAGTCACCCAGGCCATCTTCAAATTTATCTGGAGATCTAAGATGGATCGTGTCCGGAGGGAAGCGATGCATAAATCTCTGGAGAATGGAGGGAAAAACGTTCCCAATGCCGCCCTCATCCTGATGGCCCCCTTTGTGTGCGGCTGCATCAAGCTGTGTGTAGATCCTCGGTACACTAACACCAAGTGCCACTACATTTTGAGGTTCTACCTGTCCCAAGTGTTGCGGAGGATGGGTCTGGCCACATTGCCGTGGAACGCTCCAAGTAGTTGGACTGTACCGCAGCACCTGTCCTTCGTGGAGAAATTCTTCCAGAAACACATCTTTGACCACATGTCGATCGAGCAGTGGTCAGCACGTAATGTCCTTGAGGCCCTGAGAGAAAAGGAGACTGCAGATCCTGTCGGATGGTTCTCTGAGCAGACTGTCAGTGCCATCTGGCAGAATGCCTCATCACCAGAACTTACAAACAAGCACCAAGACCTGGCTTGGTTGGTGGTGAGAAGGGCACTTCCCGTCAGATCCTTCATGCACGCCCGAGGTCTCAACATCACCGCATGCTGTCCTCGAAGCGGCTGCGGGGGGGCGATGAGGCAGTCACACACCTCCTTGTAGACTGTGCCTTTGCAAAGATGGTCTGCAGTGCGATGCAGTGGTATTTGTCGAGGTTCATCCCGAGCAGCTCCGTGAAGCAGGACTCTGTGCTCTACGGAATATTTCCAGGGATGGGGATTCTCTGCTCTACGGGCTGTTTCCAGGGACGCATACCAAGACAAATATCAACTGCTGCTGGAAGGTCATCAACTCGGTGAAGGATGCTCTTTGGTCCGCCCAAAACCTGCTGATCTTCCAGTGCAAAGATTTGTCCTCAACCGAGTGTTGCAGACTGACATATTCCAAGGTCCAGGACTACGTGCTGAGGGACACTCTCAAGCTCGGGGCAGCCGCCGCAAAGGCACAATGGGGAAAGACCACCGTTTAAAACCAAGGCAGACCGAGGGGCTGTAAAAACCCTCAGACTGCGGAACTGTGGAACTCTGTAAAAACAGCATGCAGTGAAATGTGACGAATGTATGTAGTTTGTTGAAAAACTGAACTGTAATGTCTGTAATGTCTTGGAACCGAGCAGTGTAAAATATTGAAGTTAAGGGAATTGTAAATATGACTGTTTTTGCACTGTCTGTAATGATTGAAAATGTCGTTTCTGCAATGGTTTATTTCAGAGTATTTATGAATAAAGTATATTTTTGAAATTAAAAAAAGTGCGATTTCTCGGCCTTTTGGCTCGGATCAAGTGTAGTTTTGGCATCCTGCACTTGGTTGAAGTCATGAGGTTACGCTGAGGCTTCACTTGAGGCAATTTTTTAAAGCAGCGTTTAGGCGTTTTGGCTAAGATGCAAATAAGATCAAGCTTTGGAGAAGGTGCAATGCCTACTTCAATCATCTTGGATTATGTAGATCAAGTCCAGGACAGGAAGTGAGAGCCCTGTCTTGTCAGCTTGGATCGGGAATGTCTCACTTGCTGAGACATTTTAATTGGACTTGGATTGGATTGAATGGGATATAAACAAAAAAAAAGTGTGATTTAGACTCCTTGCCTGCTCCTGAAGGAAGTTCACTCTAAAGGAAATTCCACTCTAAACGTAGCTATCACTGTTCCCTCCCAGTGATGTCTTTTGATTGTTTATTTCCCACTCTCTCCAGGGTTTGCTTTCCATAGGGGTAGCTCAAATGAAAGCTGCATAACTGAAGGGCCTACCTCATGTCTGACGGCCAGCATCCTGCCTGTCGACCACAGCATAAGACTTCTCCGGCCCCGCTAGTCCAAAAGCTGAAAATTCCCGCCCGGCCGCCAATGGGGTTTCACATTGTCCACAACCCGCCCGCTAAAATTCCTGTGGCGAGCGGGATGGGAGAATTCCGCCCACTGTTTCTTCCCAAAACATGCTGACTCGATAAAGGATAGGAGGTCAGCCAGCCTCTTGAGGGGGAGGCGATGGTCCATTGATATTATCGCTGGACTATTAATCCAGAAGCTTAGGGGAGGCACGGTGGCACAGAGGTTAGCACCGCTGTCTCACACCTCCAGGGACCCGGGTTCGATTCCCGGCTTGGGTCACTGTCTGTGTGGAGTTTGCCCGTTCTCCCCGTGTCTGCATGGGTTTCCTCCGGGTGCTCCCGTTTCCTCACATAGTCCAAAGATGTGCAGGTTAGGTGCATTGGCCATGCTAAATTGCCCCTTAGTGTCCTGGCATGTGTAGGTTAGAGGGATTAGCAGGGTAAATATGTGGGATCATGGGGATAGGGCATAGGTGGGATTGTTGTCAGTGTAGATTTGATGGGCCAAATGGCCTCCTTCTATACCGTGGGGTTTCTATGATTCTAGTGTTCTGGGGACACGGGTTCGAATCCCGCCACGGCAGGTGGGGAATTTGAATTTCATAAAAATATCCAGAATTAAGAATCTACTGATGACCATGAAACCATTGTCGATTGTTGGAAAAACCCATCTGGTTCATTAATTGGGGCGGCATGTTAGCACAGTGGTTAGCGATGCTGCTTCACAGTGCCAGGGACCCGGATTCAATTCCTGGCTTGGGTCGCTGTCTGTGTGGAGTCTACACGTTCTCCCCATGTCTGTGTGGGTTTCCTCCGGGCGTTCCAGTTTCCTCCCATAGTCTGAAAGACGTGCTGGTTCGGTGTATTGGCCCGAACAGGTGCCAGACTGTGACGATTAGGGGAATTTCACAGTAACTTCATTGCAGTGTTAATGTAAGCCTTACTTGTGACTAATAAATAAACTTTAACTTTAACTAATGTCCTTTAGGGAAGGAAATCTGCCATCCTTACCCAGTCTGGCCTACATGTGACCCCAGAGTCACAGCAATGTGGTTCACTCTTCACTGCCTTCCAAGGACAACTAGGGATGGGCAATAAATGCTGGCCAGCCAGCGACACCCATGTGCCACGAATGACTAATAAAAGCCTGTTCCATCATTGGATGAGGTCATGGCTGGTTTATGAACTAACTCCATATTTTTGCCATGTCTCCCTTAAGATCTTCAATTAACAAAACCCCATCAATCTCAATTTTGGAATTAGAAATTGACCGAACATCAGCTGCCCTTTGTGGAGGAGAATTCCAAATCCCTCCCACCCTTCATGTGTAGAAATGTTTCCCAACCTCACTCCGAAAAGGCCTGGCTTGAACTTTCAGGTGATGCCTCTGGTCCCAGTCTTCTCAAACAGTGAAAATAGTTTCCCTCTATTCGTTCTCCTTAATAAGAACAAAGAACAAAGAACAATACAGCACAGGAACAGGCCCTTCGGCCCTCCAAGCCCGCGCCGCTCCCCGGTCCAGGATTGAATCCTGAATCCAGGATCCCCGCCCAATAACTCGAAAGGTTGAATCAAATTACCCTTCAATCTTTTAAATTCCAGCGAATGCAATATTAATCTGTGTAATCCTATCTTATTATTTAGTGCTGTGAGTCCAGGTACCATTCTGGAATCTTAGAATTCCTACAGTGCAGAAGGAGGCCATTCAACCCATCGAGTCTGCACTGGCAACAATCCCAACCTATCCCCATAACCCCACACATTTACCCTGCTAACCCCCCTTGACACTATGGGACAATTTAGCATGGCCAATGCACCCAACCCGCACATCATTAGAGTGTGGGAGGAAACTGGAGCACCCGGAGGAAAGCCACACAGACATGGGGAGAACGTGCAGACTCCGCACAGACAGTGACCCGAGGCCGGAATTGAACCCGGGTTCCTGGCGCTGTGAGGCAGCAGTGCTAACCGCTGTGCCACCGTGCCACTCATTCCACATTTCTGCCAGTGGGATTTTCCATTCCTGTTGCAGTCAATGGACTTTCGATTGGCTGGCTCCATCCTTTCTGCGACGGGGCTGTAAAATGCAGCCCGCTGTGTAAACTCTTCCTTCAATTGAAGCTTCCTCGCACCAACTCCTACTCAAACATATTGGCCTGAATTCTCTGACCACTCATGCCCTGCTATCAGTGAGGATGGAGAATTTGGCGCTCAGACAAGTCTCCGTTCACTGCAGCGAGATGGGAGAATCCGGTCTGCAGGCGAGGTCGGAGAATCTGGCCTTTTATGTCCCTAGAGGCCTCAAACACTGTGGTGTTCTCTCAAACTTCTCTTCCTCCTCCAATCTGCAAGCTTTAATGAATTAGGTTGGTGTTGACGGAGCACCGCTCTTTGACCTCATCCTCTCTTCCTCACTCAATGCTGCACTGAGGGAAGACGGAGGCATCATCCTCAGATGAGACATTAAACCGAGGTTCTGCCCGCAAATGCAATGTTAGCATTCATGTCGAGAGGGCTAGAATACAAGAGCAGGGATGTACTTCTGAGGCTGTATAAGGCTCTGGTCAGACACCATTTGGAGTATTGTGAGCAGCTTTGGGCCCCATATCTAAAGAAGGATGTGCTGGTCTTGGAAAGGGTCCAGAGGAGGTTCACAAGAATGATTCTTGGAATGAAGAGTTTGTCGTATGAGGAACGGTTTAGGACTCTGGGTCTGTACTCGTTGGAGTTTAGAAGGATGAGGGGGGATCTTATTGAAACTTATAGGATACTGCGAGGCCCGGATAGAGTGGACGTGGAGAGGATGTTTCCACTAGTAGGAAAAACTAGAACCCGAGGGCACAACCTCAGGCTAAAGGGACGATCCTTTAAAACAGAGATGAGGAGGAATTTCTTCAGCCAGAGTGTGGTGAATCTGTGGAACTCTTTGCCGCAGAAGACTGTGGAGGCCAGGTCATTGAGTGTCTTTAAGACAGAGATAGGTAGATTCTTGATTAAGAAGGGAATCAGGGGTTATGGGGAAAAGGCAGGAGAATGGGGATGAGAAAAAAAATTAGCCATCCTTGAATGGTGGAGTAGACTCGATGGACCGAGTGGCTTAATTCAGCTACTATGTCTTCTGGTCTTGTGGTCTTATGGTCTGTCCTCTCAGCTCGACACAAACATCCCACAGCTGAAACATAGAAGTGTAGTCGAGCTCTCTCAGTACCCCAGTACTCGATCTGATTATTAGTTGTGGGAGCTCGCTGCGCAGTAAGTGGCTGCCGCCATTATAAGAGTGACCGGGCAGCACGGTGGCACACTGGTTAACACTGCTGCTTCACAGCGCCAGGCACCCGGGTTCGATTCCCGGTTTGGGTCACTATCTGTGTGGAGTCTGCACATTCTCTCCGTGTCTGCGTGGGTTTCCTCTGGATGCTCCGGTTTCCTACCACACTCCAAAGACCCTCGTCAGACCCCACTTGGAGTACTGTGCGCAGTTCTGGTCACCTCACTATAGGAAGGATGTGGAAAAGATTGAAAGGGTGCAGAGGCGATTTACAAGGATGTTGCCTGGATTGAGTGGCATGCCTTATGAGGATAGGCTGAGGGAGCTTGGTCTTTTCTCCTTGGAGAGACGAAGGATGAGAGGAGACCTAATAGAGGTGTATAAGATGTTGAGAAGCATAGATCGGGTGGACTCTCAGAGGCTTTTTCCCAGAGTGGAAATGTCTGCTACAAGAGGACACAGGTTAAGGTGCTGGGGGGTAGGTACAGGGGAGATGTTAGGGGTAAGTTTTTCACACAGAGGGTGGTGGGCGAGTGGAATCGGCTGCCGTCAGTGGTGGTGGAGGCAAACTCAATCGGGTCTTTTAAGAGACTCCTGGATGAGTACATGGAGCTTAATAGGATGGAGGGTTATAGGTAGGCCTAGAAGGTAGGGATGTGTTCGGCACAACTTGTGGGCCGAAGGGCCTGTTTGTGCCGTAGTTTTTCTATGTTTCTATGTGCGGATTAGGTGGATTAGCCACGCTATATTGTCCCTGATTGTCAGGGGAACTAGCTCGGGTAAACGCATGGGGTTATGGGGATAGGACCTGGATGGGATTGTGGTCGGTGTAGACTTGATGGGCCAAATGGCCTCTTTCTGCGTTGTAGGGATTCTATGGAGATTGTAGTATTTTCATGGTAGGTTATGTAAAGATACGTATCAGAAAGGCCTTATTGTACTCATCCATCAATCAGGCTGACACAGTTCTCCAGTTGTGTGGCATTCTGTTTCTTAAATGATTCCAGGGATTTTTCATCTGATCCTCTGCTGGAGATTAATTCCACATCTTAATCATCCTCCGTGAACTTTGTTGCTAAATGAGCAAAATTTACTATTTCCTCGTTCGAAGCCGTGCTCTCTGCTTCTGGCTCTGCAGTTTAAAATTATTTTCCAGCTTTATCTTATCCAAACATGTCTTCTGCATCACTCTCAGATCTCCCCTCAGTCTCCTCCTCCAATGTCCATCGGCCCCAAACTTAAGTTTTTTTTAGTTTATTTATTAGTGTCACAAGTAGGCTTACATTAACACTGCAATGAAGCTACTGTGAAAATCCCCTGGTGGCCACACTCTGGCGCCTGTTCGGGTGCACAGAGGGAGAATTTAGCATGGCCAATGCACCTAACCAGCACGTCTTTCAGACTGTGGGAGGAAACCCACGCGGACACGTGGGGAGAATGTGCTGACTCCACACAGACAGTGACCGAAGCCAGGAATCGAACCCGGGTCCCTGGCGCTGTGAGGCAGCAATGCTAACCACTGTGCCACCGTGCCGCCCCTTCTGCAATGATTCCTTACACCTCAGTCATAGAAGTATAGCAAGTAGGTGCAGGAGTCTGCATCAACATTCAATATGGTCATTCACTTTCAGTTTCTCACTCCTGCTTTCTCTCCGTACCCCTTGATTCCTGTAGCGTTGGAGTGCCTAGAACCAGGAGTTTAAAAATAAGGGGTCTCCTTTTCAAGAAGGAGATGAGGAGTTTTTATTTCCTCAGAGGGTTGCAAGCCTGTGGAATTCTCTTTCCCAGAGAGCAGAGAAGGCAGAGTCATTGAATTTATTCTAAAAAGTTTAAAGTTTATTTATTAATCACATGTAGGCTTACATTAACAGTGCAATGAAGTTAATGTGAAAATCCCCCAGTCACCACACTCCGGCGCCTGTTCGGGTAACTGAGGGAGAATTTAGCACGGCCAATGCATCTCATCAGCACGTCTTTTGGACCGTGGGAGGAAACCGGAGTACCCGGAGGAAACCCACGCAGACACGGGGAGAATGTGCAAACTCCACACAGACAGTGACCCAAGCAGGAATTGAACCCTGGAGCTGTGAGGCAGCAGTGCTAACCACTGTGCCACCGTGCCGCCCCAAAAAGCAGAGTTAGATAAATGCTGTAAATTCTAGGTGATGTAAGTGGTGATGTAATTTAAGTTAACAGCCCATGACCAGGAAGATTGGTGCAAGAACCGGTGAAGGTTCTAGTTCCTGATCGCTGTCCATTAACCTTAGCAGCCAAGTGTTGGCATTGGGCAAGGACAAGACTGAGACTTAGCTGTGACACCCAATAGCTTATGAATATTCCCCACTCCTCTACTCACCAACTCTTTGGCCAGTCTATATTCAACATTTGTGTTTATACATGGTTGGAATTTGTGACATTGCAAATCAGAGTTCCCCTAGTCCAGAATGAGGGGTCACAGTCTAGGAATAAGGGATAAACCATTCAGGACTGAGATGGGGAAGAACTTCTTCACTCAGAGAGTTGTGAACCTGTGGAATTCTCTCCCACAGAAAGCTGTTGGGGCCGGTTTGTTCGATATGTTCAAGAGGGAGCTGGACGTGGCCCTTGGGTATGGAGGTATGGAGAGAAAGCGGGAAACATCCTCCCAGCATCCACCCTGTCCGGTCCCCTCAGAGTCTTTGGTTCAATAAGATCACCTCTCAATTCTAAACTCCAATGTATATAGACCCAATCTGTCCATTCTTTCCTCCGAGGATAACTCTGTATTCGCAGGAATGAGTCCAGTGAACATTCTCTGAACTGCTTCTATTTATATCCTTTCTTAAATAAGGAGACTATTACCATACTCAGTGCTCCAGATGAAGCCTCACCCATGCCCTGTACAACGGTAGCAAATCTAAACTCTCTCCAGTTTCTTCAGTTCTGATGAAGGGTCGTTGACCTTGGCATGTCATAACATTCAAGGCTTTGGGCCAAGTGCTAGCAAGTGGGAAGGTCAGGACCTTTCATGTGTCGGTGCAGACTCGATGGGCCGAAGGGCCTCTTCTGCACTTTGATATTCTGTAACCTGAAAGTTAACTCTATTCCTCTCCCACAAATGCTGTCTGACCCATTGACTTCTTCCAGCTTTTGTGTTACGTTTATGCCACATTTCCTTCAATTCCTTTCTTCCCAATTTACCTTTAATTTGTTCATGGGATGGGGCATCGCTGGCTGGGCTGACATTTATTGCCCATTAAGAATCAACCACATTGCTGTGGCTCTGAACTCACATGTGGGCCAGACCAGGCAAGGACGGCAGATTTCCTTCCCTAAAGAACATTAGTGAACCAGATGTTTTTTTTTAACAACAATGGTTTCATGATCATCATTAGACTTTTAATTCCAAATTTTTATTGAATTCAAATTTCACCATCTGCCGTGGCGGGATTTGAACTTGGGTCCCCAGAGAATTACCCTGGGTCTCTGGATTACTAGCCCAATGACAATGCCACTATGCCACTCATTTAACTTCCTTCCCCAGTTTAATTTTCTCTCTGAAGGAATGAACCTTTATAAGTCATGGATTTGGCCTGAGTTGGAGTGAATTGTATTCAATTTTGGGCAGCAGGAGGAGAAGTCAAGGTCTTGGTAAGGGTGCAGGGAGCTGAGAATGGTACCAGGGATGAGCAGAGAAGAAGCTGTTCTTGAGTCGGTTGGTACGTGACTTCAGACTTTGGTATCTTTTTCTCGACGGAAGAAGATGGAAGAGAGAATGTCTGGGATGCGTGGGGTCCTTAATTATGCTGGCTGCTTTGCCAAGACAGTGGGAAGTGTAGACAGAGTCAATGTGGAGAGACAGGAGAAGCTGGGCTTGTTCTCTGTACAGCAGAGAAGGCAAAATGTAGTGATAATGAAGGTAAAATGCAGAATGTAGTGTTATGTCATAGCTAGGGTGTAGAGAAAGATCAACGTAATGCAAGGTAAGTCCATTCAAAAGTCTGATGGCAGCAGGGAAGAAGCTGTTCTTGAGTCGGTTGGTACGTGACCTCAGACTTTTGTATCTTTTTCCCGACGGAAGAAGGTGGAAGAGAGAATGTCTGGGATGCGTGGGGTCCTTAATTATGCTGGCTGCTTTGGCAAGACAGCAGGAAGTGTAGACAGAGTCAATGGATGGGAGGCTGATTTGCGTGTAGGATTGGGCTACATTCACGACATTTTGTAGTTCCTTGCGGTCTTGGGCAGAGCAGGAACCATACCAAGCTGTGATACAACTGGAAAGAATGCTTTCTATGGTGCATCTGTAAAAGTTGGTGAGAGTCATAGCGGACATGCCAAATTTTACAACAATTGACAATGGTTTCATGGTCATCGGTAGATTCTTAATTCCAGATATTTATTGAATTCAAATTCCACTATCTGCTGTGGTGGGATTTGAACCCGGGACCCCATCTGAGTTGCTGGATTACTAGTCAAGCAATAATAACACTAGGCCATCGCCTCCCCATTCACAGTGGTGTATGTCCGCAACTCTCTGCAGTGGCATCGCTCTCTCAAAAGACGAGGTAGGCGCCTACTTGACAACTGGAGAGAGAATTTTAAAAAGTGTTTGCTTTGATTTTCCAACATGGCTGCATGAAGAGAGAGATTGGAAAAAAGAGGCCCCATCTGCAACTGATCATCTCAATCAACCACCATTCAATCTGAAGTTATCAGCATTTGGGTTTTGTAAGCCAGGCAGGGAAGCGCAGAGCTGTGAATAATTTGTGTTTATGTCAGAACTTTCACGATCGCTGGAAACAAAGTGACAGTAGATCCCAATTTGCAAATCAGCGCCGAATTAGTGCTAAAATTAAATTAGAGACACGACAATGAGTTGAGCTACAGAAAGGATGTGTTTATTTTTGCCTTGCATTTCATTTATTTTTATTAGAACATAGAACATAGAAAACATACAGCACAAACAGGTCCTTCGGCCACAAGTTGCACCAGTCATGTCCCTACCTACCTAGGCTTATATATAGGCTTACCTATAACCCTCAATCCTATTAAGTCCCATGTACTCATCCAGAAGTCTCTTAAAAGACCCTATCGAGTTTGCCTCCACCACCACTGACAGCAGCCGATTCCACTCACCCACCACCCTCTAAGTGAAAAACTTACCCCTGACATCTCCTCTGTACCTACCCCCCCAGCACCTTAAACCTGTGTCCTCTCGTAGCATTCGTAGTATTCTTTTGCAGCATGTGGGCATCGTGGCTAGACCTGCATTTATTACCCATCTCTAAATTCCCTTGAGAAGGTGGTGGTGAGCTGCCATCTTGAATCGCTGCAGATTATGTTGCGTAGGTACACCCATAGCGCTGTTGGGGAGGGAGTTTCATGATTTTGACTCCCCGACAGTGAAGGAGCGGCCAATGTATTTCCAAGTCAGGATGGTGAGTGACTTGCAGGGGAGTCTCCAGGTGGTGGTGTACATGCAGTATACTGTGGATAAATGTGAGGTTATCCACTTTGGTAGCAATAATAGGAAGACAGAGTATTATTTGAATGGGTGTAAATTGAGAGAGGAGGATACTCAACGAGAGCCTGGAGTCCTCGTGCGTCAGTCACTGAGAGTAAGCGTGCAGGTACAGCAGGCAGTAAAGAAGGCAAATGGTATATTGGCCTTCATAGCGAGAGGATTTGAGTATATGGATAGGGATGTTTTGTTGCAATTGTATAGGGCGTTGGTGAGGCCACACCTGGAGTATTGTGAGCAGTTTTGGTGTCCTTATCTGAGGAAGGATGTCCTTGCTATAGAGGGAATAGTGGGCGGCACGGTAGCACAGTGGTTAGCACTGCTGCTTCACAGCTCCAGGGTCCCGGGTTCGATTCCCGGCTCGGGTCACTGTCTGTGTGGAGTTTGCACATTCTCCTCGTGTCTGCGTGGGTTTCCTCCGGGTGCTCCGGTTTCCTCCCACAGTCCAAAGATGTGCAGGTTAGGTTGATTGGCCAGGTTAAAAATTGCCCCTTAGAGTCCTGGGATGCGTAGGTTAGAGGGATTAGCGGGTAAATATGTGGGGATAGGTAGGGCCTGGGTGGGATTGTGGTCGGTGCAGACTCGATGGGCCGAATGGCCTCCTTCTGCACTGTAGGGTTTCTATGATTCTATGAGTACAGCAAAGGTTTAACAGGCAGATTCCTGGGATGGCAGGTCTGTCATATGAGGAGAGATTAAGTCGGTTAGGATTATATTCACTGGAGTTTAGAAGAGTGAGAGGGGGATCTCATAGAAACTTATAAAATTCTAGCAGGGTTAGACAGGGTAGATTCAGAAAGAATGTTCCCGATGGTCGAGGAGTCCAGAACTAGGGGGTCATAGTTTGAGGATAAGGGGTAAACCGTTTAGGACTGAGGTGAGGAGAAATTTCTTCTCCCAGAGGGTGGTGAATGTGTGGAATTTACTACCACAGAAAGTAGTTGAGGCCAAAAAGTTGTGTGATTTCAAGAAGAAATTAAATATCGCTCTTGGGGCTAAAGGGATCAAGGGATATGGGGGGAAGGGGGGGATCAGGATATTGAATTCGATGATCAGCCATGATCAAAATGAATGATGGAGCAGACTGGAAGGGCAGAATGGCCTCCTCCTGCTTCTAGTTTCTATGTTTCCCAGGTACCTGCTGCCTTTTTCCTTCTAGATAGTAGAGGTCATGGGATTTGGAAGGTTCTGAACTCAAAACTCTCCATCCTCACTGTTGGCGGTGGTGGCAGGATGTGAACGGTCAAAGAATTCCATCCGTTGTGTTTCTCTCCAGGGAAAAAGGCCAGTTTTTTTTCCCAGATCTTACCACACTGTCACAAAAAAACAGGTGGATGGGTTTCACGCTGTAATGTAGGGGGCGGGGACTCAACACTCTGGCAAAGCCCGGTTGCACCGCGATCGGGGCACCCTGTTTAAAGGAACGGCAGTTGGCGGGAGTGAGCTCAAGATCCCACTCACCATCCCACCATATGACTTTCACCCTTTTCTTTAACATTGGAAAAGAGGATAAAAGCTGTTTGACTGTAGATTTGATTTGATTTGATTTATTGTTGTCACATGTATGCAGTGAAACGTAATGTTTCTTGCGCGCTATACAGACAAAGCATACCGTACATAGAGAAGGAAAGGAGAGAGTGCAGAATGTAGCGTTACAGTCACAGCTAGGGTGTAGAGAAAGATCAACTTAATGCAAGGTAAGTCCATTCAAAATTCTGACAGCAGCAGGGAAGAAGCTGTTCTTGAGTTGGTTGGTTCGTGACCTCAGATTTTTGTATCCTTTTCCTGATGGAAGAAAGTGGAAGATAGTATGCCTGGGGTGCCTGGGGTCCTTAGTTATGCTGGCTGCTTATCCGAGGCAGCGGGAAGTGTAGACAGAGTCAATGGATGGGAGGCTGGTTTGTGTAATGGGCTGGGCTTCGTTCACGACGTTTTGTCGGGTAGTTTGAGGTCAGAGGTGTGTATTCATTCAGTGCTGGCAACCCTTGGGCTAACACTGCCAACTTTGCCCACACTCTGAACCCACCTTACTGCAACTGACTCCGTTTCTGTCCATTCCCTGCTTTAGAGTCTTAGGGGTGAATTTTCCCATTCCGCCACGGGAATCGTAGCGGGCAAGGGGCAGATCACGGAAAGGTCCGTTAACCTCAGAAGGGATTTTCCAATTTTGGGGGGGGGCGGGGAGCGGCCAGAAAATCCCGCCCATAGGGTGGAGAAAACCCATGCAGACATGGGGAGAATCGTGATCATTGACCTGTTTTGGTGATGTAGGTTGAAGGACACGGTGGCATAATTGTTAGCACTGCTGCCTCACAATTCCCGGCTTGGGTCACTGTCTGTGTGGAGTTTGCATATTCTCCCCGTGTCTGCGTGGGTTTCCTCCGGGTGCTCCGGTTTCCTCCCACAGTCCAAAGATGTTAGGTTAATTGGCCATGACAAATTGATACTTAGTGTCACGGGATAAGCGGGGGCAAATATGTTGGGTTATGGGAATAGGACCTGGGGGGATTGTGGTCGGTGCAGACTCGATGGGCCAAATGGCCTCCTTCTGCACTGTAGGGATTCTATGATTCTATAAATGTGAGGTGTCTTATAGTGCGTGGAATATTTTACCCAAGAGGGCAGATAGGACCTCTGTTTAGTGCCTCATTGGAAAAATTACGCCTCCAACAGTGCAGCTCTCCCATGGTGCTGCACTGGAACTGGTACCTTTGATTAAGTGTCAAGCTACCTACTGGGATGCAAAGCCGAAACCTTCATAGAAATCATAGAAACCCTACAGTGCAGAAGGAGGCCATTCGGCCCATCGAGTCTGCACCGACCACAATCCCACCCAGGCCCTACCCCCACATATTTACCCACTAATCCCTCTAATCTACACATCCCAGGACTCTAATGGGCAATTTTTAACCTGGCCAATCAACCTAACCCGCACATCTTTGGACTGTGGGAGGAAACCGGAGCACCCGGAGGAAACCCACGCAGACACGAGGAGAATGTGCAAACTCCACAGAGACAGTGACCCAAGCCGGGAATCGAACCCGGGACCCTGGAGCTGTGAAGCAGCAGTGCTAACCACTGTGCTACCGTGTCGCCTTCTTGACAGGGAAGCCAAATTTGCAACACTACATTCTGCACTCTCTCCCCAATGTACTCTATGAACTATGTTTTGTCTGTATAGTCCGCAAGAAACAATACTTTTCACTGTATCTCAATACATGTGACAACAATAAAACAAATCAAATCACTTTCCCCGACTACTCAGTATTCAAGCAGAGATGGGAAGGACAGGGTGTGAAACAAGAGGTTAAACAGAAACCCATTCTGATCAATGATTCGAACCTGAGACATTGGGGGGTGAATCTTCCTGTCTCACTCGCCATGGGAATCGGAGTGGGCGAGGGGTGGACCATGGAAAGGTCCGTTGACCTCGGGCGGGATTTTGGGGCGAGCGCGGCTGGAAAATCCTCACCAAGGGGCGGCACAGTGGGTTAGCACTGCTGCCTCACAGCGCCAGGGACCCGGGTTCAATTCCCGGCTTGGGTCACTGTTTGTGCGGAGTCTGCACGTTCTCCCCATGTCTGAGTGGGTTTCCTCCGGGTGCTCCGGTTTCCTCCCACACTCCAAAGATGTGCGGGTTAGGTGGATTCGCCTTGCTAAATTGTCCCTTAGTGTCAGGGGGATTAGCAGGGTAAATATGTCGGAGTTATGGGGATAGGGCCTGGGTGGGATTGTGGTCGGTGCAGATTCAATGGGCCAAATAGCTTCCTTCTGCACTGTAGGGATTCTATGATTCTCTGGATTAACTCTCTTTCTCTCTCCACAGGTGCTGTCTGAGTTACTGAATGTTTGCAGCATTTTCTGATTTTGTTCCTCCGATCACCACTGAATAAGTTGTCATGATAAGGGCAGTGAGGCACAAAATCAATAAAGACATGCGCGATTACAGGGTCATTCCACTCCAGATAACGATTGGTATTGTGCAGCACAGGGGAGATATGAAAAGGGAAAATGAGCAGAATACATATCCGCTCCATTAGTACTGAGAAAGAAAAGGCAGATTAATGAGTGAGAAGATTGTAGAATGTGTGCAAGGAGCAGGAAATCTTCCTCATCCAGAAAACAGTTAATGGGGATGTTAGGGACCACAGATCCATACCATTGTGTCAGTGTTTACAAGGAGTCCCCGGGGAGTGTGTCAGTATTTACAGGGGGTCCCCGGGGAGTGTGTCAGTATTAACAGAGGGTTCCCAGGGAGTGTGTCAGTCTTTACAGGGAGTCCCCGGGGGGAGTGTGTCAGTCTTTACAGGGAGTCCCCGGGGGGAGTGTGTCAGTATTTACAGGGGGTCCCCAGGGAATGTGTCAGTATTTACAGGGGGTCCCCGGGGAGTGTGTCAGTGTTTACAGGGGGTCCCTGGGGAGTGTGTCAGTATTTACAGGGGGTCCCCGGGGAGTGTGTCAGTATTTACAGGGGGTCCCCAGGAAGTGTGTCAGTATTTACAGGGGGGTCCCTGGGAAGTGTGTCAGTATTTACAGGGGGTCCCCGGGGAGTGTGTCAGTATTTACAGGGGGTCCCTGGGGAGCGTCTCAGTATTTACAGGGGGTCCCCGGGAGTGGGTCAATATTTACAGGGGGTCCCCGGGGAGTGTGTCAGTATTTACAGGGGGTCTCTGGGGAGTGTGTCAGTATTTACAGGGAGTCCCTGGGGAGTGTGTCAGTATTTACAGCGGGTGCCAGGAAGTGTGTCAGTGTTTACAGGGGGTCCCCGGGGAGTGTGTCAGTATTTACAGGGAGTCCCTGGGGAGTGTGTCAGTATTTACAGCGGGTGCCAGGAAGTGTGTCAGTGTTTACAGGGGGCCCCTGAGGAGTGTGTCAGTATTTACAGGGATTCCCCGGGGAGTGTGTCAGTATTTACAGGGGGTCCTCGGGGAGTGTGCCAGTATTTGCAGAGGGTCCCTGGAGCGTGTGTCAGTATTTACAGGGAGTACCCGGGGAGTGTGTCAGTATTTACAGGGGTTCCCCGGGGAGTGTGTCAGTATTTACAGGGGGTCTCTGGGAGTGTGTCAGTATTTACAGGGGGTCCCCGGGCGGAGTGTGTCAGTATTTACAGGGGGACCCCGGGGAGTGTGTCAGTATTTACAGGGAGTACCCGGGGAGTGTGTCAGTATTTACAGGGAGTACCCGGGGAGTGTGTCAGTATTTACAGGGGGACCCCGGGGAGTGTGTCAGTATTTACAGGGAGTACCCGGGGAGTGTGTCAGTATTTACAGGGAGTACCCGGGGAGTGTGTCAGTATTTACAGGGAGTACCCGGGGAGTGTGTCAGTATTTACAGGGGGTCCCCGGGCGGAGTGTGTCAGTATTTACAGGGGGTCCCCGGGGAGTGTGTCAGTATTTACAGCGATTCCCCGGGGAGTGTGCCAGTATTTGCAGAGGGTCCCTGGAGCGTGTGTCAGTATTTACAGGGAGTACCCGGGGAGTGTGTCAGTATTTACAGGGGTTCCCCGGGGAGTGTGTCAGTATTTGCAGAGGGTCCCTGGAGCTTGTGTCAGTGTTTACAGGGGGTACCCGGGGAGTGTGTCAGTATTTACAGGGAGTACCCGGGGAGTGTGTCAGTATTTACAGGGAGTACCCGGGGAGTGTGTCAGTATTTACAGGGAGTCCTCGGGGAGTGTGTCAGTATTTACAGGGGGTCCCCGGGGAGTGTGTCAGTATTTACAGGGATTCCCCGGGGCGTGTGCCAGTATTTGCAGAGGGTCCCTGGAGCATGTGTCAGTATTTACAGGGAGTACCCGGGGCGTGTGCCAGTATTTGCAGAGGGTCCCTGGAGCATGTGTCAGTATTTACAGGGATTCCCCGGGGCGTGTGCCAGTATTTGCAGAGGGTCCCTGGAGCGTGTGTCAGTATTTACAGGGAGTACCCGGGGAGTGTGTCAGTATTGACAGGGGTTCCCCGGGGAGTGTGTCAGTATTTGCAGAGGGTCCCTGGAGCTTGTGTCAGTGTTTACAGGGGGTACCCGGGGAGTGTGTCAGTATTAACAGGGGTTCCCCGGGGAGTGTGTCATTATTTGCAGAGGGTCCCTGGAGCTTGTGTCAGTGTTTACAGGGGGTACCCGGGGAGTGTGTCAGTGTTTACAGGGGGTACCCGGGGAGTGTGTCAGTATTTACAGGGGGTCCCCGGGGAGTGTGCCAGTATTTACAGGGGGTCCCCGGGGAGTGTGCCAGTATTTACAGGGGGTCCCCGGGGAGTGTGCCAGTATTTACAGGGGGTCCCCGGGGAGTGTGTCAGTATTTACAGGGCGTCCCCGGGGGAGTGTGTCAGTGTTTACAGGGGGTCCCCAGGGAGTGTGTCAGTATTTACAGGGGGTCCCTGGAGCGTGTGTCAGTATTTACAGGGCGTCCCCGGGGGAGTGTGTCAGTGTTTACAGGGTGTCCCCGGGGGAGTGTGTCAGTGTTTACAGGGGGTCCCCGGGGAAGTGTGTCAGTATTTACAGGGCGTCACCGGGGAAGTGTGTCAGTATTTACAGGGGGTCCCTGGAGCGTGTGTCAATATTTGCAAGGGGTCCCCGGGAAGTCTGTCAGTCTTCACTGGGGGGGGTCCCTGCAAATACTGACCATTGGTGGCTATGTCTTCAGCTACATGGACCCTAAGCTTTGGCATTTCCTCCCTAAAGGTAGGGCAGTTGATGTCATATACATGGATTTTAGTAAGGCGTTTGATAAGGTCCCCCATGTTCGGCTTATGATGAAAGTGAGGAGGTGTGGGATAGAGAGAAAGTTGGCCGATCGGATAGGTAACTGGCTATCTGAGCTGTAGAGATTTGCATTCTAATCAGTATTCTGTAATTTGATTTCTGTGTCTGTGCCCTGTTTGAGAACAGAGACCACTCCATCTGACGAAGGAGCATTGCTCCGAAAGCTTATGGTATTTGCTACCAAATAAACCTGTTGGACTTTAACCTGGTGTTGTGAGACTTCTTACTGTATCTGATCGAAGACAGAGGGTGGTGGTGGATGGAAAATTTTCAGACTGGAGGCAGGTTGCTAGCAGAGTGCCACAGGGATCAGTGCTTGGTCCTCTGCTCTTTGTGATTTTTATTAATGACTTAGAGGAGGGGGCTGAAGGGTGGATCAGTAAATTTGCTGATGACACCAAGATTGGTGGAGTAGTGGATGAGGTGGAGGGCTGTTGTAGGCTGCAAAGAGACATAGATAGGATGCAAAGCTGGGCTGAAAAATGGCAAATGGAGTTTAACCCTGATAAATGTGAGGTGATTCATTTTGGTAGGACTAATTTAAATGTGGATTACAGGGTCAAAGGTAGGGTTCTGAAGACTGTGGAGGAACAGAGAGATCTTGGGGTCCATATCCACAGATCTCTAAAGGTTGCCACTCAAGTGGATAGAGCTGTGAAGAAGGCCTATAGTGTGTTAGCTTTTATTAACAGGAGGTTGGAGTTTAAGAGCCATGGGGTTATGCTGCAACTGTACAGGACCTTGGTGAGACCACATTTGGAATATTGTATGCAGTTCTGGTCACCTCACTATAAGAAGGATGTGGAAGCGCTGGAAAGAGTGCAGAGGAGATTTACCAGGATGCTGCCTGGTTTGGAGGGTAGGTCTTATGAGGAAAGGTTGAGGGAGCTAGGGCTGTTCTCTCTGGAGCGGAGGAGGCTGAGGGGAGACTTAATAGAGGTTTATAAAATGATGAAGGGGATAGATAGAGTGAACGTTCAAAGACTATTTCCTCGGGTGGATGGAGCTATTACAAGGGGGCATAACTATAGGGTTCGTGGTGGGAGATATAGGAAGGATATCAGAGGTAGGTTCTTTACGCAGAGAGTGGTTGGGGTGTGGAATGGACTGCCTGCAGTGATAGTGGAGTCGGACACTTTAGGAACACTTAAGCGGTTGTTGGATAGGCACATGGAGCACACCAGGATGATAGGGAGTGGGATAGCTTGATCTTGGTTTCAGATAAAGCTCGGCACAACATCGTGGGCCGAAGGGCCTGTTCTGTGCTGCACTGTTCTATGTACTATGTCCTAAACCTCTTCATCATCTTTTAAACAGCTGTTACTTTGACCAAGCTTCTGGTCAAAGGTCTTAATGGCTCGTTCTTTTGTTTGGTGTCAATATTTTTGTCTCATTGGACACTGGCAAGTTGGTGTGGGATGTTTCAGTTCAGTAAATGTACTTCATGAATGCTGCCATTCATGGAGAGCTTCTGATGCAGTGGGCAGCATCTCTGCCTCTGGGCCAGAAACTACTGGTGGTAGTTACTTTGGGACAGCACGGTGGCACAGTGGTTAGCACTGCTGCCTCACAGCGCCAGGGACAGAGGTTCAATTCCCGGCTTGGGTCACTGTCTGTGTGGCGTCTGCACATTCTCCCCGTGTCTGCGTGGGTTTCCTCCGGGTGCTCCGGTTTCCTCCCACAGTCTGAAAGACGTGCTGGTTAGGGTGCATTGACCGTGCTAAATTCTCCCTCCGTGTACCCGAACAGGCACTGGTGTGTGGCGACGAGGGGACTTTCACAGTAACTTCATTGCAGTGTTAATGTAAGCCTACTTGTGACACTAACAAATAAACTTACCACTTGCTTATTGCCGTTGTTGAGTTGATGGGCCGAAGGGCCTTTACTGCGCTGCATGACTTTATGACTGCGGGTTCGAGCCCCACCCCAGAACTTGATGGCCAAGGAAGGTGCATTCATAACGCGGCCAAACAGGCTGAGTGTCAACCTGTAGAATCCTCCCAAACGTGCCAATGGCTGGCGGTAAGGGCAGGAGGGACCTCTGGTCAGCTATGCAGGAGTGGTGCCCCCCCAGGTATGAGCCCCTGGCGACAGACTAGCAACCTGTTCCTGGAATTACTAGCTATGGAAACAGACAAAATTCTGCCTCAGTGCCAGCACTGGGTGCGGGAAGAGAATTGGATTTGGAATAAATGCTGCTGGAGCCAGAATTCAGCCTGGGACTTTCTGATCGCTCTGACTTTAGATGTTTTTTTCGTCTGTTTTAGCAACCCTGAGAAATGGAGAAGGATACATGCTCCCTTTTACACTGAATAGTTTATTGCCTGCAGCTGAACAAACTCCCCTCATTCACTGTACAAATTATCTCAGTCACTTCAAACACTTGAATCTAATCGAGTATACACAGTGCAGAGCTATTTACTCTGAAGGAATGTTACAGGAAAATTATCTGTTTTTAATGGGGATGGGTCAAGCTATGTAAACCTCTCCTCGTGATCGATGATGATAGAGGTGAAATCAATTGATGTTGCCTTTGTCTGATTCTCTTCCCAAAGCTGACACGAGTTTGTGCAGCTCAATGTAGCGAGGAGTTTGCATAATATTCGCAAGGGGTCCCTCTCTCTGTCACTCGATGTTGGTTCTGTGGATGTGAGGAAGGTAAGAGGTGACTTACAAAAACTCACTGGAGGGAAGAGTGGAGCTATTCAAGCTTGGCATTCTCGGGAGAGGGGTTTGACTAATCTACCTTTGTGTTTGACTCATTTATTAGAGTTCTTTGAGTTTAGGTTGAAATCCTGGAACTCCCTCTCTAACAGCCTGGTATGGGAGGGTATTAGCTATGAGGAGAAATTGAATAAACTGGGATTGTTCTCCCTGGAAAGATGGAGGTTTTAGAAGTTTATAAAATTATGAGGGGTATAAATAGGGTGAACAGGTGGAAGCTTGTTCCCAGGGCGGGAATAACAATTAGAAGGGGGCACAAGTTGAAGGTAAGGGGGGAAAGGTTCAGTGGAGATGTGCGGGGGAAGTTTTTTATACAGAGAGCGATGGGGGCCTGGAATGTACTGGCAAGTGAAGTGGTTGAGGCAGATACATTAGTGACATTTAAGACTTATTTGGATAGACACATGAACAGATGGGGAATAGAGGGATACAGACGCTTGGTCTCAATCGGACAACATGATCGGCACAGGCTTGGTGGGCCGAAGGGCCTGTTCCTGTGCTGTACTGTTCTTTGTTCTTTGTAGCACTGTCGGTGTACTTTCATCTATAGGGACTGCAGCCTTTGAAGAACCATGATGTGGACAATCACCAGGCAAGAGTGTTCTCTTCCTGTTGGGGAACACCTCAGCGGTCACGGGCATTCAGCCTCTGATCTTCGGGTAAGCGTTCTCCAAGGCGGCCTTCATGACACGCGACAATGCAGAATCGCTGAGCAGAAACTGATAGCCAAGTTCCGCACACATGAGGACGGCCTCAACCGGGATCTTGGGTTCATGTCACACTATCTGTAACCCCCACGACTTGCCTGGGCTTGCAAAATCTCACTAACTGTCCTGGCTGGAGACAATACACATCTCTTTAACCTGTGCTTAACCCTCTCTCCACTCACATTGTCTGTACCTTTAGGACCTGATTACCTGTAAAGACTCGCATTCCACCCATTATCTTGTAAATTGAGTTTGTGTCTGTATATGCCCTGTTTGTGAACACAACTCCTCACTCACTTGAAGAAGGAGCGACACTCCGAAAGCTTGTGCTACCAAATAAACCTGTTGGACTTTAACCTGGTGTTGTGGGACATCTTATTGTGCCCACCCCAGTCCAACCCCAGCATCTCCACATTATAGTTGTGGTGGATTTGGAATTCCAGAAAACATTTGGCAAGGTGCCATGCCAAAGGTTACTAGACAAGAGCTAATGGTGTAACATACCGTGCCAGGGCGGCACGGTAGCACAGTGGTTAGCACTGCTGCTTCACAGCTCCAGGGTCCTGGGTTCGATTCCCGGCTCGGGTCACTGTCTGTGTGGAGTTTGCACATTCTCCTCGTGTCTGCGTGGGTTTCCTCCGGGTGCTCCGGTTTCCTCCCACAGGCCAAAGATGTGCGGGTTAGGTTGATTGGCCAGGTTAAAAATTGCCCCTTAGAGTCCTGGGATGCGTAGGTTAGAGGGATTAGCGGGTAAATATGTGGGGGTAGGGCCTGGGTGGGATTGTGGTCGGTGCAGACTCGATGGGCCGAATGGCCTCCTTCTGCACTGTAGGGTTTCTATGATTCTATGATATTAGCTTGGACAGAGGATTGGTTAGCTAACCAATTGGGGCGGCACGGTGGCACAGTGGTTAGCACTGCTGCCTCACCGTGCCAGGGACCCAGCTTGGGTCACTGCCTGTGTGGAGTCTGCACCTTCTCCCCGTGCACCTTCTCCCCGTGTCTGCGTGGGTTTCCTCCGGGTGCTCCGGTTTCTTCCCACAGTTCGAAAGACGCGCTAGTTAGGTGCATTGGCCATGCTAAATTCTCCCTCAGTGTACCTGAACAGGTGCCAGAGTGTGGCGACTCGGGGATTTTCACAGTAACTTCACTGCAGTGTTAATGTAAGCCGACTTGCGACTAATAAATAAACTTTAAATGTGTGGGGGTTACAGGGATAGGGCGGGGTAGAGGGTCTGGGTTAGACACTCTGCCAGAGTGTCAGTGCTGACTCAATGGGCCGAATGGCCTCTTTGGCCTGCAGGGATTCTATGGATTCTATGATTCTAATAGGAAATGGAGAGCAGGCATGATTGAGTTGGCAAGCTGTGACTGGTTGGATGCCGCAGGGATCAGTGCTGGGCCTTAACTAGTTACAACCTGTATCAATGATTTAGATGAAGGGTCTGAAGGCAGGATTGCTAAATTTGGTTGTGATGTAAATAGAGGTGGGAAAGTATGCTGTGAAGCGGACATAAGAAGTCAGTAAAGGGATATAGAAAGGCCAAATGAATGAGCAAACATCTGCAGATGGAGTTTAATGTGGGAAAATGTTAACTTTGGCAGGAAGAATTGAAAAAGAGTGTATTATTTAAATGGAGAAAGCTTGCAAAACTCTGAGGTACAGAGGGATCTGGGTGTCCTAGGACATGAATCTCAAACAGTTAACCAACAGGTGCAGCAAGTGATTGGGAAGGCAAATGGAATGATGTTGTTTATTGCAAGGGGAATGGAGTACAAAAGTAGGGTTGTTTTACGACAGTTGTATGGGGCATCGTTGAGATCACAGTTGGCATGCTGTGTACATTCCTTGTCTCCTCACTTAAGGAATGAAACATTTGCATTGTAGGCTGTTCACACAAGGTTCAGTGGGAGCAGAGAAAACCAACTTGAACTGCTGGGCAAAAGAAGCAATGGCAATGTGAAGAAATGGATTTCATGCAATGAATGGACCAATCAGGTTCTGGGAAGGGCAGCCTGAGAGTGTGGCAGAGGCAGATTCAATTGCGGCTTTCCAATGCGAATTGGATCGTTACCTGGAGAGAAAGGATTTTCAGGGATACAGGGAAAAGGTGGGCAAGTGGCACCAGATGAGCTGCCCTTGACCTAGCACAGACACAACGGGCTGAATGGCCTTCTTCTTTAGCGGTATCTGTGCTATGATTTTATGATCTGCCCATTTGTGGCATTGCTGTCTGTGGGAGTTTGCTATGCACAATTTTGTTGCTGTCTTATAGAATCATAGAATCCCTACAGTGCAGAAGGAAGCCATTCGGCCCACCGAGTCTGCACTGACTCTCTGACAGAGTACCCCAAGCCTTCTCCCCCCACCCAATCCCCATAACCCCACACATTTACCATGGCTGATCCATCTAACGTGCACATCTTGGGAAACTAAGGGGCAATTTAGCATGGCCAATCCACCTAACCCGCACATCTTTTGGAGTGTGAGAGGAAACCGGAGCACCCGAAGGAAACCCACGTAGACACGGGGAGAACATGCAGATTCCACACAGACAGCGACCTGAGGCCGGAATCGAACCCGGGTCCCTGGGGCTGTGAGGCAGCAGTGCTAACCACTACCCCACTGTGCCGCCCCCTTGACAAGCTTCCCTATATTGAAACAGTGGCCACAATTAAAAGTCGTAGGTTGGTTGTAAATTGCTTTGGGGCCTGGGTTTGTGACAGGTGCTATTAAAAGGCAAGGTCTAAAACCTGCCTTTGCAACGCTTCACAGTTTCCGACATTTTATCACCACTTTAGGCTAAGTACAAAATTAAACATCACAAATCAACAGACACATATTTACACCATTAACTCAACTCGTTGTTCAGGGATTAGCAAGGACTCTTGAAGTTTCTTTAAATAAACCACTATGAGCACAAGATGACTGATCAGACAGTGAATACATTTTATTGACATTTTCATTTACTGCGCAGCCTGCTTTCAAAAACACGCACATTTAATTTCTCATAACTCTTAGTAACAGATAATACTAGAAGTGTTGAATCACAGAATTGTTACGGTGCAGAAGGAGGCCATTTGGCCCATCGTGTCTGCACTGGCTCTCCAAATGAGCATCATGGCTTAGTGCCATTCCCTTGCCTTTTCCCCGTACCCCTGCACATTGTTTCTATTCACGGTGGTACAGCGGTTAGCACCGCTGCCTCATAGTGCCAGGGATCTGGGTTCGATTCCCGCGCCTCGTCTGTGTGGAATTTGCACATTTCTCCCCGTGTCTGCGTGGGTTTCCTCCGGGTGCTCCGGTTTCCTCCCACATTCCAAAGATTATGCATTGGCCATGCTAAATCATAGAAATCATAGAAACCCTACAGTACAGAAAGAGGCCATTCGGCCCATCGAGTCTGCACCGAACACAATCCCACCCAGGCCCTACCCCCATATCCCTACATATTTTACCCGCTAATCTACGTATCCCAGGACACTAAGGGGCAATTTTAGCATGGCCAATCAACCTAACCCGCACATCTTTGGACTGTGGGAGGAAACCGGAGCACCCGGAGGAAACCCACGCAGACACGAGGAGAATGTGCAAACTCCACCCAGACAGTGACCCGAGCCGGGATTCGAACCCAGGTCCCTGGAGCTGTGAAGCAGCAGTGCTAACCACTGTACCTGCCCCCTTAATTTCCCAAGATGTCTAGATAAGATGGATTAGCCCTGGCGAATGTGTGGGGTTACGGGGATAGGGCTGGGGAGAGGGCCTGGGTAAGACACTCTGTCAGGGAGTCAGTGCAGACTCAATGGGCCGAATGGCCGCCTTCTGCACTGTAGGGATTCGATGATTCTATTCAAGTAATTGTCTCATGCCCTCTTGAATGCCTCAATTGAACCTGTCTCTGCCACCCTTAGTGCATTCCAGACATTGGCAAAGTAAAGAAAGAAATCTTTTCGACAATTCCAACAACTGTTCATTTATCTAGCGCCATTCACAACATCAGGGCATGCCAAAATGTTTTGCAGCCAATGAATTGCTTGGGTGTTGTAATATAAGGAGCACACAGCCAGTTTGTACACAGCAAGCTCCCACAAACAGTGACATGGTAATGACAAGATAATTAGTTTTGTTTGATGTTGGTTGAGGAAACCAGATATTGGGTGGGAAACCAGAGAGAACTTCCCTCTCCTTGAAGATACCGCTATGGGATCTTACACATCTGCCTGAGAGAACAGACTACTCCAGATCCTTGGCTTAAAGTCTCAGTTGAAAGACAGCACCCTCAAGCTGTGAGCAATCCCCTCAGTCAGTACTGAGCGGCGAGTGTTTGGTGGAATTCTCTGCTGGAATCTCTGGGGTGGAACTGGAATCCGCAACCTTTGATTCAATCGTAGCGGTTGGGACACGAATCACGCAAAGGCCCGTTGACCTCAGGCGGGATTTCCCAGCCTTGGGGTGAGCGCGGCCGTAAGATTCTGCCCAGAGAGAGTTGCCCACCAAGTCGCAGCTGACAGTGTAGCACTCCCTCACTGCTGGTGCTGAAATAGACCTGGATTTCCATCTTTTCCCACCTTCGAACAGTTGTTGGGATCGTAAAAAGATTCCAGGACTTTTTTCCTTGCGTGCGACAGCTCAGGGCAAACCCCTGGACTGACAAAGATTGGCCACTGAGTCAAACAATGGGAACAAGTTAAAATTCTTGGGGTGGCACAGTGGTTAGCACTGCTGCCTCACAGCGCCAGGGACCCGGGTTCGATTCCCAGCTCGGGTCACTGTCTGTGTGGAGTCTGCACGTTCTCCCCGTGTCTGCATGGGTTTCCTCCGGGTGCTCCGGTTTCTTCCCACAGTCCGAAAGATGTGCTGGTTAGGGTGCATTGGCCGTGCTAAATTCTCCCTCAGTGTGCCCGAACAGGCGACTAGGGGAATTTCGCAGTAACTTCATTGCAGTGTCAATGTAAGCCTTACTTGTAACACCAATAAATAAAACTTAAATTCCTGGACCAGATGCCAACCCTGGTCTCATTGAATGGGATAATTTTGACTGTGGTTTAAGGGTTTCAACATGCGATTTCCGGTTATTTTAGACTCTTGTAAACTGCAAATCAGTGATTTCTGTTACAAATATATTTTTAACGGCGTCCAGTATGTACGTTAGCTAATGTGGAGGGAGAGACAAGAATACAACGTGAGACACAATCGTGTAGCTTGGTGATTAGCATTGCCTAATTAGCAAACAGAGTGGCCAATCCCCAGTTCCCAGCTTGTGGAGATAGGAAGAAAAATTGATTTTTTTTTTCATTTGAAAGCCTGTTGAATTTTTACTTTACACCTGGGTCAGCAAAGGATTACAGGTAAGCTGTAATAATCTCTGTTTGCTTTCTCCTGCTGCTGGGGTATCATTACAAATCATGTCTGCTGGAGACTTGTTAAGCTGCTAATCTTGACCTTTGGCCCCTTTGTTCAGACAGTTTCCTGTCTTCTAAATTCACCTCATAATCATGAGCATTTGAGCTCAAATCCCCATCAATCTCTCTTCTAAAGAGGACAAATTAAAACCCCTTCTGATATTTTCCTCCAAGCTTGGGAGTCCAAGCTTCACCTAATAAGTGACAACAATTTATATAGTTTAAAGTTTATTTATTAGTCACAAGTGAGGCTTACATTAACACCGCAATGAAGTTACTGTGAACTTCCCCTAGTCGCCACATTCTGGTGCCCGTTCGGGTCAATGCACCCTAACCAGCACGTCTTTCAGACTGTGGGAGGAAACCGGAGCACCCGGAGGAAACCCACGCAGACACGGGGAGAACATGCAGGCTCCACACAGACAGTGACCCAAACCAGGAATTGAACCCGAGTCCCTGGCGCTGTGAGGCAACAGTGCTAACCACTGTGCCACCCTACCACCCCTTTATAGCATCTTTAATGGAATGAAGTGTCCCGAGTCACTTCACGGGAGCGTTACAAAACACAGTCTGAAGCCGAGCCACTTAAGGGTGAGCAAAAACATCTTCGAAGAAATAGGTTTTAAGGAGGGTCCCAGGTTCTATTCCCGGCTCGGGTCACTGTCTGTGTGGAGTTTGCACATTCTCCTCGTGTCTGCGTGGGTTTCCTCTGGGTGCTCCGGTTTCCTCCCACAGTCCAAAGATGTGCGGGTTAGGTTGATTGGCCAGGTTAAAAATTGCCCCTTAGAGTCCTGGGATGCATAGGTTAGAGGGATTAGCGGGTAAATATGTGGGGGTAGGGCCTGGGTGGGATTGTGGTCGGTGCAGACTCGATGGGCCGAATGGCCTCCTTCTGCACTGTAGGGTTTCTATGATTTCTATGATTTCTTCTATGAGGAAAGTGAGGGAGAGAGAGAGAGAGACAGAAAGATTGAGGGAATGAATTCCAGAACAGGTCCAAGGCAATGCAAGGTGCTGCTACCAAAGGTAGAGCAACTAGAGCAACTCCCACTTTGAAATAAGTGGACGTATTAGTGAGAGGCAATATGGTTTCGTGAAGGGGAGGTCGTGTCTCACTAACTTGATCGAGTTTTTCGAGGAAGTGATGAAGATGATTGATGAGGGTAGGGCAGTAGATGTTGTCTACATGGACTTTAGTAAGGCCTTTGACAAGGTCCCTCATTGCAGACTGGTGCAGAAGGTGAAGTCGCATGGGATCAGAGGTGAGCTGGCAATGTGGATACAAAACTGGCTCGGTCAAAGAAGACAGAGGGTAGCAGTGGAAGGGTGTGTTTCTGAATGAAGGGCTGTGACAAGCGGTGTTCCTCAGGGATCAGTGCTGGGACCTTTGCTGTTTATAATATATATAAATGATTTGGAGGAAAATGTAACTGATTTGATTAGTAAGTTTGCGGATGACACAAAGGTTGGTGGATTTGCGGATAGCGATGAGGACCATCAGAGGTTACAGCAGGATACAGATCGGTTGGAGGCTTGGGCGAAGAGATGGTAGATGGAGTTTAATCCAGACAAATGTGAGGTAATGCATTTTGGAAGGTCTAACACAAATAGGAAATATGCAGTAAATGGCAAAATCCTTAAGAGTATTGATAGGCAGAGGGATCTGGTTGTACAGGTACACAGGTCACTGAAAGTGGCAACGCAGGTGGAGAAGGTAGTCAAGAAGGCATACGGCATGCTTGCCTTCATCGGCCAGGGCATTGAGTTTAAAAATTGGCAAGTTATGTTGCAGCTTTACAGAACCTTAGTTAGGCCGCACTTGGAATATAGCCCCAACCCTCCAAGATCTCTGCACTCCTCTAACTCTGGCCTCTTGTGATCCCCGGTTTTAGAACAAAGAACAAAGAAGAATAAAGAAAATTTCAGCACAGGAACAGACCCTTCAAGCCTACACCGACCATGCTGCCCGACTGAACTAAAACCCCCTACCCTTCCGGGGACCATATCCCTTTATTCCCATCCTATTCATGTATTTGTCAAGACACCCCTTAAAACTCACTATCGTATCTGAATCCACTACCTCCCCTGGCAACGAGTTCCAGGCAAATCCAGACAAATGTGAGGTAATGCACTACCAGAAAGATGTGGAGGCTTTGGAGAGGGTACAGAAAAGATTTGCCAGGATGTTGCCTGGATGGAGGGCATTGCTCTGAGGAGAGGTTGGAGAAACTTGGTTTGTTCTCATTGGAACGACGGAGGTTGAGAAGTCTACAAGATTATGAGGGGCATGGACAGAGTGGATAGTCAGAAGCTTTTTTCCAGGGTGGAAGAGTAAATTACTAGGGGGCATAGGTTTAAGGTGCGAGGGGCAAGGTATAAAGGAGATGTACGAGGCAATTTTTTTACACAGAGGGTGGTGGGTGCCTGGAACTCGTTGCCGGGGGAGGTAGTGGAAGCATATACAATAGTGAGTTTTAAGGGGCATCTTGACAAATACATGAATAGGATGGGAATAAAGGGATATGGTCCCCGGAAGGGTAGAGGGTTTTAGTTCAGTCGGGCAGCATGGTCGGTGCAGGCTTGGAGGGTCTGTTCCTGTGCTGTAATTTTCTTTGTTCTTCTTTGTTATTTGTTCTAAAACCGGGGATCACAAGAGGCCAGAGCTAGGGGAGTGCAGAGATTTTGGAGGGTTGGGGCTAAAGGAGATTGCCTTGAATTATTTGGTTACAGTGATGTCACTGTACAGTCAAAGGTGGGTTCAGATCCCCCCATGGAGATTTGAATTCAATTTGAAAAGGAATCTGGTAAATAGTTAGTAGAACAAAGAACAAAGAACAGTACAGCACGGGAACAGGCCTTTCAGCCCACCAAGCCTGCGCCGATCACGTTGTCCTATCTAGACCAACCGCCTGTATCCCTCTATTCCCCATCTGTTCTATCCAGATAAGTCTTAACTGTCGCTAACATGTCTGCCTCAACCACCTCACTTGGCAGCGCATTCCAGGCTCCCACTGCTCTCTGTGTAAAAACCTTCTCCTGCGCATCTCTACTGAACATTTCCCTCCTTATCTTGAACTTGTGCCCCCTTGTGTTTGTCATTTCTGCCCTGGGAAAAAGCTTCCAACTGTTCACCCTATCCACACCCCTCATAATTTTATAAACTTCTATCAGGTCACCCCTCAGCCTCCGTCTTTCCGGGGAGAACAATTCCAGTTTATTCAATCTCTCCTCGGTGTATTAGTATAAGTGACCATAAAGATTGTCAAGAAAACCACAATTAGTTCATTAATGTCCTTTCGGAAAGGACATCTGTTGTCTCTACCTGGTCTGGCTTCTGTCGATCACCAACCCGCCCTCTGAAGTGACCAGGTGAGCCGTTCATTTGTCTCAAACAGATAGCAGCTCACAACTAAGGTCCGACATTAACCTCTCCAGGAGAATAAGATCCATCGCCAACTTCTCAAGGAGGAGGAGGTGAGCACCAACTCCTCAAGAGGAAGGTGTCCCATAACCTTGCCAAAGGCAACTGCTAAAGGACAATAATTGTCAATCTTGCCAGTAATGTCCACAACTCAAAAACGGATTGAAAACACAAGGTTTATGTGTAGTCGCAGTGTTCAACAAATTACTACTCTTATTTTGGACAGCACCATTGTGGGCGTTGTGGCGTTAGGGTCAATCCTGATGTTCTCAGTGCCCAGCACTGTGGGAGGTGTCCCAGAGCCCACCCTCCGCTACCTTAACCATTCACTTCTCCACCACCATCACACAGTAACTTCAGTGTACACCTAGTGCAGTGTGTCCACCAGCCTCCCATCCATTGACTCTGCCTACACTTCCCGCTGCCTTGGGGAAGCAGCCAGCATAATTTCAGGCAGCATGGTCGGCGCAGGCTTGGAGGGCCGAAGGGCCTGTTCCTGTGCTGTAATTTTCTTGGTATTTTGTATAATTAAGGACCCCACGCACCCCGGACATTCTCTCTTCCACCTTCTTCCGTTGGGAGGAAGGTACAAAAGTCTGAGGTCACCTACCAACCGATGCAAGAACAGCTTCTTCCCTGCTGCTGTCAGAGTTTGAATGGACTTACCTCGCATTGAGTTGATCTTTCTCGACACCCTAGCTATATCTGTAACATTCTGCACTCTCTCATTTCCTTCTCTATGAACGGTGTACTTTGTCTGTATAGCGCGCAAGAAACAATATTTTTCACTGTATGCTAATACATGTGACAATAATAAATCAAATCAAATCAAATCAAAATCTTCTACAAGATGGAGTGCAGCAACTCACCAATGCTCCTTCGACATCACCTTCCAAACCTGCAAACTCCACCACCCAGAAGGACGAGGGCAGCATATTCAAAGGAACATCACCATATCAAATTCCTCTTCATGTTATTGTGATGAGAGATGTTACTATTTTTAATATTTTTTTGTATAATGTGTTTTTCTGTGAAGCAGACTTGTTGGTCTGTCTGTGTATGAAAATAATTTAATTAAGTCAGGGACTGATTATCTGATAAGGGTTGAGACATGAAAAGGGGATAGGTGTTAATGATATGCATTTGAAGTCAACACGGCCAAGTAAACAAACGGTGAGTAGACATTTGCATCAGGAGATAAGGAAGGGTTTAGATTTTCAGCTGTTAAATTTCAAAGGGGAATAAAAAGGTTTTACAACTGGGAAAAGGTCATAGATAAATAAAGGAAGGTTATTAAGTTAGTTGAATTTCCACAGCAGAGTGGAAATTAGATTGAGAAGTCTTGTGATATACCTTTCCGACAGCAACAGCAGGTTTGGCTTGTGGTAATATTACTGGAATTTTGGAGTTAAAGATCCCTAAAGGAGGTAAGAACAGAGCACATTGGAAAAACTCAGCAGGTCACGGGAATCGCAGCAAGCGGGGTGGATCATGCAATGGTCCGTTGACCACAGGCAGGAATTTCCGGCCTTGGGGCAAGTGCGGCCCGAACAAATCTCATGCTCAGTGTGGCCAATCCACTGAACTTGCACATCTTTGGACACTGAGGGGCAATTTAGCACGGCCAATCCGCCTAACTTGCACACCTTTGGACACTAAGGGGCAATTTAGCACGGCCAATCCATCTCACCTGCACATCTTTGAACACAAAAGGGCAATTTAGCACGGCCAATCCGTCTCACCTGCACATCTTTGAACACAAAAGGGCAATTTAGCATGGCCAATCCACCTAAACTAGGCACCTTTGAACACTAAGGGGCAATTTAGCATGGCCAATCCATCTAACCTGTGCATCTTTGGATTTCTTTGAAGGTCTTCTGCCATTTAATCAAATCATGCTGATCTGTATTTTGACTCCACCCTTCACCCCTTGACATGACATAAATGTGATTATTTTTTGCAGGGACAGAGTTCCAGATTTCCGCTGTCCTTTATGTGAGGAAGTGCTTCCTGACGTGACCCCTGACATAACCTGGCTCTCGTTTTAATGTCATGTGACTTTGTTTCGGAGTCCCGGCCTGACCAAAGCGAATAGTTTCTTTCGGTTTCCCCTGATCATCCCCAACACCTCAATTAGAGCCACCGTTAATCTTCTTCCAAACCTCAGCCTGTGACAAAGCTGCTTAAACCAAGGGATTATTCTGTACTTGTTAATGGGGCCTCGTCCCCAACCCTTCTCCTGTAAAGCGAAGCAAAGCCATTCCAGTGAGCACAGTGACTTCTCAGCTTGTGAGATGATAGCGCAGTCCCCTTGGCTGTTCTCCTCGGGCCTGCAGGATGGATCGGAACTTAAGACTCAGCACGTTGCTGTATTATTTCAGATTTATCAACATTGCATCCCACTTGCTATTTGTGAAACCAGTCGCTAAGTTGCAGTAAATTCCCCCCACGCTGTTTAGCCTAATCAGCAAATCCATCGATTCTGCATACAATACCCTTTCTGAGATGGTTGATAATTACAGTGAATGGAGCTGCTCTGGTGACATTCCGCCGTGGGGATGCAGCATCAGAGGACATCAAGCTCACCCTGATCTCCAGTGACTGGGTTTTTTTTAGTAGCTTCTTGCACAGACTGAGGGAGACCGGATGCCAAACTCCAGACCAGGACCTGCTTTACCCATGAGAGGACCACTCGTGCCATGCCTCCTTCCTCCCTCCCGCCCTCTGTAACCTCCTCCAGCCCAAAAGACGTGCTGATTCGGTGCATTGGCCATGCTAAATTCTCCCTCAGTGTACCCGAACAGGCGCTGGAGTGTGGCGACTAGGGGATTTTCACAGTAGTAGTGTTAATGTAAGCCTACTTGTGACTAATAAATAAACTTTCACTTTACAGCCTTCCGAGGTCTTTGCATTCCTCCAGTTTTCACCTCTTGTGCATCACCTGGATTCCACCAATGGTGGTCATCCCATAGAATCCCTACAGTGCAGGAGGAGGCTATTCGACCCATCGAGTCCACCCCAACTCTCCGAATGAGCCCAGTCCTCCACCCCCCTGACCAATCCCCATAAATCTGCACATTTAGCATGGCCAATCCATCTAACCTGCACATCTTTGGACTGTGGGAGGAAACCAGAGCATCGAACCATAGAACCATAGAAAATTACAGCTCAGAAACAGGCCTTTTGGCCCTTCTTGTCTGTGCTGAACCATTTTTTGCCTAGTCCCACTGACCTGCACTTGGACCATATCCCTCCACACCCCTCTCATCCATGAACCCGTTCAAGTTTTTCTTAAATGTTACCACTTTATCCGGCAGCTCATTCCACACTCCCACCACTCTCTGCGTGAAGAAGACCCCCCTAATATTCCCTTTAAACTTTTCTCCTTTCACCCTTAACCCATGCCCTCTGGTTTTTTTCTCCCCTAGCCTCAGCGGAAAAAGCCTGCTTGCATTCACTCTATCTATACCCATCAAAATCTTATACACCTCTATCAAATCTTCCCTCAATCTTCTACGCTCCAGGGAATAGAGTCCCAACCTATTCAATCTCTCTCTGTAACTCAGCTTCTCAAGTCCCGGCAACATCCTTGTGAACCTTCTCTGCACTCTTTCAACCTTATTTACATCCTTCCTGTAACTAGGTGACCAAAACTGTACACAATACTCCAAATTCAGCCTCACTATGGTCATCCCATAGAATGCCAATGCCTTATATAACCTTACCATAACACTCCAACTTTTAAACTTGACACTCCGATTTATAAAGGCCAATGTACCAAAGGCACTCTTTACGACCCTATCCACCTGTGACGTCACTTTTAGGGAATTCTGTACCTGCATTCCCAGATCCCTCTGTTCAACTGCACTCTTCAGAGTCCTACCATTTACCCTGTACGTTCTACTTTGGTTTGTCCTTCCAATGTGCAATATCTCACACTTGTCTGCGTTAAATTCCATTTGCCATTTTTCAGCCCATTTTTCTAGTTGGTCCAAATCCCTCTGCAAGCTTTGAAAACCTTCCTCACTGTCCACTACACCTCCAATCTTTGTATCATCAGCAAACTTGCTGATCCAATTTACCACATTATCATCCAGATCATTGATATAGATGACAAACAACAATGGACCCAACACCGATCCCTGCGGCACACCACTAGTCACAGGCCTCCACTCAGAGAAGCAATCCTCCACAACCACTCTGTGCTCTCAAAGCACCCGGAGGAAACCCACGCAGACACGGGGAGAATGTGCAAACTCCAACGCAGACAGTTATCCAAGCCGGGAATCAAACCCGGGTCCCTGGCGCTGTGAGGCAGCAATGCTAACCATTGTGTCATCACTGGACCATAAACTTTGGAATTCCCTTTCTGAATCAATCTGCCTCTCTTCTCTCTCATTCTCTCTCACTCTCTCTCTCTCTCACTCTCTCTCTCGCCTTCTCTCTCACTCTTTCTCCCTCCCTCTCTTTCATTTAAGAACCTCCTTAAAATCATAACTACTTACAACACGTTTTGGCCGCAAGTCCAGTATCTTCACTTGTAGCTGGGTGTGCAATGCTGTTTGACTGCGCTTCTGTACAGGGCCTTGTGTTTCGCCTCTCTCTAGGTTAAATACACACCAGTTTGCTGAGATTTACAGGTACCTATCACAGAATCACAGAATTGTTACGGTGCAGAAAGAGGCCATTCGGCCCATCGTGCCCGCACTGGCTCTCCAAATGAGCATCATGACTTAATGCCATTCTCCTGCCTTTTCCCTGTATCCCTGCACATTGTTTCTACACAAATCAGCCAATGCCCTCCTGAATGCCTGGATTGAACCTGCCTCCACCACACTTCCAGGCTGCGCATTTCAGACCTCACCAACTCACTGTGTGAACAAGTTTTTTCTCACTTCACATTTGCTTCTTTGGCAATCTGTGCACTCTCATTCTCGATCCCTTTTATGAGCGGGATTCTCCCTATCTATATATCCCTATAGGTTCTCCCTATCTACTCCCTATCTACTCTGTCCAGCCCCCTCATGATTTTGAATATCTCTATCAAATCCTTTCTTGACCTACGTTTCTCCAAGGGGAACAGTCCCCTCCTCCCTTTTTTGTCTTTCATGTTGTGAGCATCACGGCAAGGCCAACATTTATCCCGGATGACCCTGGAGTAGGTGAGGCTCCTCCAATGGAGTGGACTGCTGGCCCATTTCAGAGTCAACCACATTGCTGTGGGTTTGGAGTCACGTGTAGACCAGACTGGGTAAGGGTGGTAGGTTTTCTCTGCTGAAGGTGAGGTTTTGTGACAATGAGGTTTTGTGATAATCTGGGAGTTTTGTACCAATTCTTACTGAGACTAATGTTTTATTTCAGATTTATGAATTGATCCAATGTCAACTCCTCCACCTGTCATGGTGGGAGGTGAACTCAAGTCTCCAGATTATTAGTCCAGCACTTTGATGTACTGGTTCACTTTACACTATGTTAGGTAAAAGGTAAAGTCGCCATAATCCCAGATGACCACAGGCTGCTTTCCCCTTTGAGGGGGAGGGCTGATTGATGGTGATTTAACCTGAGAGTCACCACGTCTCAGGCAAGGGGCAAGCTTGAGAAGGTGGGGCCTTCATGAAGAACCTCAGTCAGTATGGGAATTGAACCCATGTTGTTGCTGTTGCATTTTTAAAAAAACGTATTAGTGTCACAAGAAGGCTTACATTAACAGCGGCACGGTAGCACAGTGGTTAGCACTGCTGCTTTACAGCTGCAGGGTCCCGGGTTCGATTCCCGGCTCGGGTCACTGTCTGTGTGGAGTTTGCACATTCTCCTCGTGTCTGCGTGGGTTTCCTCCGGGTGCTCCGGTTTCCTCTCACAGTCCAAAGATGTGCGGGTTAGGTTGATTGGCCAGGTTAAAAATTGCCCCTTAGAGTCCTGATGTGTAGGTTAGAGGGATTAGCGGGTAAATATGTGGGGGTAGGGCCTGGGTGGGATTGTGGTCGGTGCAGACTCGATGGGCTGAATGGCCTCCTTCTGCACTGTAGGGTTTCTATAAAAAAAAACACTGCAATGAAGTTACTGTGAAAATCCCCTAGTCGTCACACTCCGGCACCTGTTCGGGTACACTGAGGGAGGATTTAGCATGGCCACTGCACCTAACCAACATGTCTTTCTGACTGTGAGAAGAAACTGGAGTACCCGGAGAAAACCCATGCAGACACGGGGAGAATGTGCAGACTCTGCATAGACAGTGATCCAAGCCAGGAATTGAACCTGGACAGATTTCCTTCCCTAATGGGCATTAGTGAACCAGATGGGTTTTTCCGACAATGGTTTCATGGTCATCAGTAAATTCTTAATTCCAGATTTTTAAAAATTGAATTCAAATTCCACCATCTGCCGTGGCAGGATTCGAACCTGGGTCCCCAGAATATTAGCTGAGTTTCTGGATTAATAGTCTGGTGATGATATCACTGGGCCATCGCCTCCCCTAATATCCAGGGATATCCTGAAGTCATGAATGGCGCTATATAAATGCAAATCTTCCCTTTACTGTGTAGATAAATATGTGACGCCTCTCGACACGGTGACAATGGTAAAAATGGGACACATTAATTCTGGAGGGCAAACTGTAAGTGCTTGCAATTTTCCAAACACATATGGTTAAACTTTACAGCTTCAGTGTACACCAGTGTTCTGAGATGTAACTAGCCCAGAGCCATGCTAGATCTGTAATTATGAGAATGTCATAGATTATTCATGAGAATGATGATGTCTGAAATATTTATAATTTTCTGGTTAATTGGTTGTTTCCTTATCTGAAGTCAGCCATCAGCACTGATCTGGGTGGCTTAACATTAACTGTCTTAATACAGAGGAGAGACCCCGCACACAGCCGGAGTTAAACTATTAAAGGCTACTTTGCAGCAAAATTAAAAATGACAAAATGAGAACATGCATTTACACAGCGCCGTTCATGACCCTAAACAACTGAATGGTTTGGGAAATCGACTTGGAGTTTAGGAGCATAGCAACACGTGGAGGCCGTTCAGCCCCACGAGACTGTTCCACCGTCTCACTGTTCCATTGTGGGGCGGCACGGTGGGTTAGCACTACTGCCTCACAGCGCCAGGGACCCGGGTTCGATTCCCGGCTTGGGTCACTGTCTGTGCAGAATCTGCAAGTTCTCCCCGTATCTGCATGAGTTTCCTCCGGGTGCTCCAGTTTCCGTCCACATTCTGAAGGACATGCGGGTTAGGTGCGTTGGCCATGCTAAATTCTCTCTCGGTGTACCCGAACAGGCGCCGGAGTGTAGCGGCTAGGGAACTTTCACATTGCAGTGTTAATGTAGGCCTACTTGTGACTAATAAATAAACTTTAACCATTCAATTAGATCATGGTTCATCTGTATCTCAACTTTGTCGAATTGACATTGTTCCTTATCCGTTAATACCCAAACGTTACTAAATTTATCAGTCTCAGCTTTTCAATTTTCCCCGAGCCGTGACAGATTTCTGGGGGGAGAGAGTTTTAGATTTTCACCACTCTTTGGGTGATCGAGTGCTTCCCGACATCACCACTCAACAGTCTAATTTGGAGTCCATGGCTGTGATTCTCCCCCTTTGGATTTCTCCCAGCCCCCCTGCTCCCACCACCCCCCGTCTCTGCCACCCGCCCCCCTCTCCACCTCCCCCGCCCCACTACCACCCCCCACCTCCCTGCTACCCCCCTCCCCCCACTCTCACCCCTTCCTTTTCTACGTGAAAAAACATCTTCACCAAGAGGAAGGTGAGAATGCGGAACTTGCTACACAGGGAGTGTTTGAGGCAATAGGGTTGTGAACAAAGCCCAGTCCATCACGCAAACCAGCCTCCTCCCACTGACTCTGTCTACACTTCCCGCTGTCCCGGAAAAGCAGCCAGCATAACTAAGGACCCCACGCATCCCGGACATTCTCTCTTCCACCTTCTTCCATCAGGAAATACATACAAAAGTTTGAGGTCACGTACCAACCGACTCAAGAACAGCTTCTTCCCTGCTGCCGTCAGACTTTTGTATGGATCTATCTTATATTAAGTTGATCTTTCTCTACACCCTAGCTATGACCGTAACACTACATTCTGCACTTTCTCATTTCCTTCTCTATGAACAGTATGCTGTGTATAGCGCGCAAGAAACAATACTTTTCATTGTATCCCAATACATGTGACAATAATAAATAGAATCAAATCAATGGTGTAGATGTATTTTAAGGGGAAGCTAGACAAGCAGTTGAGGGAGAAGGGAATCGGGGGTTATGGTGGTGGAGCTAAACGAGAGAGGATAGGAGGCAGCTTGAATGCAGAATAAATGCTAACATGGGCTGGTTGGACTTAACATTCTTTTTCTGTGCTTGTATATCCCAAATAATCCCATATTTACTGAATCCGCATCCTTCAAACACCTTATAATCTTCATAAACTCTTTCTAACAGCTCGCAGTTAAATGAAAGTTGCTTTCGACATTAAGATTCTTTATTTTCTTCACTTTATATCATAACTTTAGACACAGAAATCACGAGTGCCAGATGTGGGGTGCCACTGATCAGGAGCTCTGACCTGGGAATGCCCGATCACTCAAAACTCTTCACTGGGAATAATTAACAGTAGGAATTGACGCTTGGGTTTCTAAAGGTCCAGAAAGACTGGCAACACTCGACAATTGCAGGAAAAAAACCCACTGCGACATTGGAAAGGCAATTGCTTTCTTTTCATTTTCTGTTGAGTTTATTAGTTGTAAAAATGTCAGGGGAGGGGGATGAATCTGGATACGATGGGTGGTTGGTTGGAAGGGGGTCATGATGTGGAGATGCCGGCGTTGGACTGGGGTAAACACAGTAAGAAGTTTAACAACACCAGGTTAAAGTCCAACAGGTTTATTTGGTAGCAAAAGGGGGTGCCCAGGATGTGGTGAGGTGGGGGCTAATTCGGTGGGGGACTGACTGCAGAACCTCCAGGAACGCATCCAACCTGAGATGATGACTCCTATTGCAGTACTGTGTCCCATTCTAGAGTCATCAAGATTTGCAGCACAGAAAGAGGCCCTTTGGCCCATCGTGTCAGCGCCGGCCATCAAGCACCTATCTATTCCAATTCCATTTTCCAGCACTTAGTCCATAGCCTTGTATACTATGGCATTTCAAGTGCCCATCTAATTCTAGGCACCACAGTTCTGGAAGGATGTGAAGGTGCAGGAGAGGGTGCAGAAAAGATTGACAAGACTGGTTCGAGGGATGAGAGATTGAAGTTACATGGATTGACCGGAGAAGACAAGGGTGGGAGGAGATTTGATCAAGGTGTTCAGAAGTGAGTAGATGGAGAGAGAAACTGTTTCTATTGGCAGAAGAACCAGAGGACACCGAGATACCGTGATTGGTGAGAGAACCAGAGTTGACCTTAGAAAGATATGCAGTAATTGGATAGAATCTGAAATCATGGCCAGAGGTTGTGGCAGAGGAGATTCAATTGTAGCTTCCAAAAAGGGTATCAAATAAAAATTTTAGGACTACAGGGAAAAGGCTGGGGAGTGGGACAAGGTGAGTCACACTGATGCAAGGGATTTCAAGAAGAAATTAGATATAGCTCTTGTGGCCAAAGGGATCAAAGGATATGGGGGGGGAAGGTGGAATCAGGATATTGAATTTGATGATCAGCCATGATCAAAATGAGTGGTGAAGCAAGCTCGAAGGGCCGAATGGCCTACTCCTGCTTCTACTGTGCCACTATGTTACGAGGGCAGCATAGTGGCACAGTGGTTCGCACGGCTGCCTCACAGTACCAGGGAGCTGGGGTCGATTCCCGGCTTGGGTCACCGTCTGTGCGGAGTCTGCAGATTCTCCCCATGTCTGCGTGGGTTTCCTCTGGGTGCTCCGGTTTCTTCCCACAGTCCAAAGGACGTGCTGGTTAAGTGCATTGGCCGTGCTAAATTCTCCCTCAGTGTACCCGAACAGGTGCCGGAGTGTGGCGATTAGAGGATTTTCACAGTAACTTCATTGCAGTGTTAATGTAAGCCAACTTGTGACACTAATAAATTAACTTAACTTCTAAGTTTCTATATGAAGGGGAAACAATGGCCTACCAGCATTATTGCTGGACTATTAAACTCAGCTAATTTTCTGGGGACCCAGGTTCGAATCCCGCCACAGCAGATGGTGGAATTTGAATTCAATAAATAATATCTGGAATTAAGAATCTGCTGATGACCATGAAACCATTGTCGATTGTCGGAAAATCCCATCTGGTTCACTAATGTCCTTTAGGGAAGGAAATCTGCCGTCCTTACCTGGTCTGGCCTACATGTGACTCCAGAGCCACAGCAATGTGGTTGACTCTCAACTGCCCTCGGAAATGGCCTAGCGAGCCACTCAGTTGTATCAATGATTCAAGAAGGCAACTCACCACCACCTTCTCAAGAGCAACAAGGGGTGGGCAATAAATGCTGGTCAGCCAACGAAGCCCGTGTCCCACAAATGAATAAAAAAAATTTGATTTCATTCTATTCTCGTGCTGATGTTGGTTACAATTACATCATGGATGAAAGCTCGCAAAGGGCCAGACATGGAGTGGGAGGCAGCATTGCAATGAAAGGTCATGGGGAGGTCACAGTCCGTTCATTGACAGAACTGAGCATCCTTTCAAAGAGGTCTGGCCATGAATCTCATCTCCAGTCGAAGCAGCGAACGGCCGCCTCTGTCGACAACGAACAGCCTTGAGGAAAATGACGGGGAAAACGGATTCCAATTTACAATCGCGGGGCCCTCAAACTATCCTCGTCTAAAGCTGCAAATGCTCTGACAAATGCCTAATTGTCAATTGAAAGGGTGAGGGTGTGACCTTTGACCTCTGTTCTGCTGGGGCATAACTATAGGGTTCGTGGTGGGAGATACAGGAAGGATATCAGAGGTAGGTTCTTTACGCAGAGAGTGGTTGGGATGTGGAATGGACTGCCTGCAGTGATAGTGGAGTCAGACACTTTAGGAACATTTAAGCGGTTATTGGATAGGCACATGGAGCACACCAGGATGATAGGGAGTGGGATAGCTTGATCTTGGTTTCAGATAAAGCTCGGCACAACATCGTGGGCCGAAGGGCCTGTTCTGTGCTGTACTGTTCTATGTTCTATGCTGTGCAGTTTAGGGGATTAAATAGAGCGTCTCTTGAACAAATCCTCCACATTTCAATCAGGAACTGACTGCCCAGCAAAGGCCCATTACAGGTCAATCTAGATCTTAGTTGATGCCAGTCGTTGTGGCTTCATTAGCACCTACCCTCGTTAGCCAAGCCTTCGTGTCCTAATATCTTCCCTTGCAGCGGGTGTCAAATATTGTTGGCTTCTGTGAAGCTCCTTGGAATGTTTCGCTATGTTAAAATCACTATATAAATGAAAGGTGTTTTTGTTGTTCTTGGTTCCTGCTGAGTTCCTTAGAGTGCAGTTATACCTTTGTGACCTTGAAAATGGCTCTCTGCTTCGTAGAGATGCACAGATGACAGTATAACTCCAGAACCAGGACCCGACTCTTCACAAATGTTTTGGCACCTCCAGTAAATAAAGCAATTAAGCTCCAGCTACCACCCGCTCCCCACATCCCTCTTCCAGAATGAGACCCTGCCTCCCCAAGATGGTGACCCTTGCATAGCTGCCCACTGAGCCTCTGCCCCCTGCATCCCTGCCCCCTCTGAGTTCCTGCCCTAGTGAGTGTCCTCAAGTCAATATCTCCCTTCTCCCTCCTCAGGCCTTGTCCAGGCCTCTCCTGCTGGTGCATGACTCTCGTCAATACCAGAGAGCACTTACTGGATTTATTAACAGTTCTGCCTGTGAGTGTGGGAAAGATAAGACCATAATAAGACCATATTATATATGGGTGGCACGGTAGCACAGTGGTTAGCACTGCTGCTTCACAGCTCCAGAGTCCTGGGTTCGATTCCCGGTTTGGGTCACTGTCTGTGTGGAGTTTGCACATTCTCCCCGTGTCTGCGTGAGTTTCCTCCGGGTGCTCCGGTTTCCTCCCACAGTCCAAAGATGTGCGGGTTAGGTTGATTGGCCATACTAAAATTGCCCTTGGTGTCCTGAGATGCGTAGGTTAGAGGGACTAGTGGGTATATATGTAGGGATATGGGGGTAGGGCCTGGGTGGGATTGTGGTCAGTGCAGACTCGATGAGCCGAATGGCCTCTTTCTGTACTGTAGGGTTTCTATGTTTCTATAAGATATAGGAGCAGAATTAGGCCACTCGGCTCATCGAGTCTGCTCCGCCATTCAATCATGGCTGATATTTTTCCCATCCCCATTCTCCTGTCTTTTCCCCATAATCCCTGATCTGCTTATTAATCAAGAACCTATCTATCTCTGTCTTAAAGACACTCAATGACCTGGCCTCCACAGCCTTCTGCGGCAAAGAGTTCCACAGATTCACCACTCCCTGGCTGAAGAAATTCCTCCTCATCTCTGTTTTAAAGGATCGTCCCTTTAGCCTGAGGTTGTGCCCTCTGGTTCTAGTTTTTCCCACTAGTGGAAACATCCTCTCCACGTCCACTCCATTCAGGCCTCGCAGTATCCTGTTAGTTCCCTCTCATCCTTCTGAACTCCAACGAGTACAGACCCAGAGTCCTCAACCGTTCCTCATACGACAAGCTCTTCATTCCAGGGATCATTCTTGTGAACCTCCTCTGGACCCTTTCCAAGACCAGCACATCCTTCCTCAGATATGGGGCCCAGAACTGCTCACAATACTCCAAATGGGGTCTGACCAGAGCCTTATACAGCCTCAGAAGTACATCCCTGCTCTTGTATTCTAGCCCTCTCGACATGAATGCTAACAGTGCATTTGCCTTCCTAACTGCTGACTGAACCTGCACGTTAACCTTAAGATCACCCTCCTAACGATAAACGTGTTTGCTTGCATTCACATGTGTGTGTGTTTATGTGTACATGTGCATGTGTGTGCATATACATGTGTGTATGAGTGCATAGACAGGTGTGTATACATGTGTACTTCTATGTGTGTATGCGTGAGTTTGTGCACACACGTATACGTGTGCATGTACATGTGAGTATTTATAGAATCATAGAATCCTCAGTGCAGAAAGAGGCCATTCGGCCCATCGAGCCTGCACCAACCACAATCCCACCCAGGCCCTATCCAAATATCCCTACATATTTACCCACTAACCCCTCTAACCTATGCATCCCAGGACACTAAGGGGCAATTTTAGCATGGCCAATCAACTTAGCCCGCACATCTTTGGACTGTGGGAGGAAACCGGAGCACCCGGAGGAAACCCACGCAGACACGGGGAGAATGTGCAAACTCCACACAGACAGTGACCCAAACCGGGATTCGAACCCAGGCCCCTGGAGCTGTGAGGCAGCAGTGCTAACCACTGTGCTACCGTGCCGCCCCATGTATGTCTGTGTGTACATGTGCATGTGTGTATATATGTGTGTGTACATATGTGCATATATATGTGAATACTTGTGTGTGTGTGTGTGTATTTGTGTAGGTATATGTATATATGTGAGTACTTGAGTGTGTGTATATGTGTGTGTCTGGCATCTTACCCATTCCTACCTCTTCTCTATATATTAATTCATATTTATTCTATCAAAAACCTCTCCAGCTTTGAACACCTCAGTTAAATCTCCCGTTAACCTTCCCCACACTGAGCGGAAAAATAAATAATGAATGAAGGCAAACTGAAAGCAATTAATAAACTGGATCCTGCTGATAGGCCCGATACACAACGACTGAAGGGATGGCACAATTACCTTGCTGTGTTGCTCTGTGTTGTGTCCAATGTCCAATTATGGGCACTGGGGAATTGGAGAGTGCGATCACGAGTAGGTCAGGAGGCTGCAGTATAATCATTACCCTGTTCCTGCGGCTGCTTTGCTTGTACAGTGTTTGTTAAGTGGAGGATTATCTTCCTTTGCACTAAATGGAGCGATTATATGGCTAAATAATGGTCTGCACCAGAATAATGCAGTAATAATAATGTTGCTGTCTGTCCTGACCTTCTCCAGCGCAATGTATAGCAGTATTTAACTCAATAGTAGCTGAAGATCAAAGCCATTTCTACTAAATGGTTCTGAGAAAGATGAGGGAATAATATTATTTTATGTGTGTGTGTGTGTGTGTGCGCGCAAGTGCCCACATTTTACATTGTTGGAATCAGAAACCTTTAAGCAACTGCAAAGCTCCATCACTTGGAGCACTGATTGCGATCTGTTTATTCTACACAATAACAGCTGAGGCCTCTTCCCTGTTGCCTCTTCCGAATATTCTCAAGCCCCAGTTTTGCTTTTTATTCCCCCGATGAGGGCATCACTGGCTTGGGCAGCAGCTATTGCCCATTTGGCGTTGCCCTTGAGAAGGTGATGGTGAGCTGCCTTCTGGAACCCACTGTAGTCCGCGTGGTGTAGGTACACCCACAGTGGAAACCCACCTGTGTGGAGTTTGTACTTTCTCCCCGTGTCTGCGTGGGTTTCCTCCGGGTGCTCTGGTTTCCTCCCACAGTCCGAAAGACGTCCTGTTCGGTTGATTGGCCATGCTAAATTGATCTTAATGTCGGGAGAGTTGGCAGGATAAATGCATGGGGTTACAGGAGCAGGGCCTGGGTGGGATTGTGGTAAATACAGACTTGATGGGTTGAATGGCCTCCTTCTGCACGTAGGGATTTTATGCTATTAGGGAAGGACTCCCAGGATTTTGACTCAACGACAGTGAAGGAACGGCCGATATATTTTCAAGTCAGGATGGTGAGTGGCCTGGAAAGGAACCTCCAGGTTCTCAAATATCTGCTGCCTTCGAGATGGATTGAGATTGTGGGTCTGAAAGGTGCTATCGAAGGAGCCTTGGTGAGTTGCTACAGTGCATCTTGTAGGTTAGGTGCATTGACTTGAACAGGCGCTGGAGTGTGGCGACTAGGGGAATTTCACAGTAACTTAATTGCAGTGTTAATGTAAGCCTCACTTATGACTAATAAATAAACTACTTTTAGATGGTACACATTGCTGCTACTGTGCATCGGTGGTGGAGGGAGTGAATGTTTGTGGATGGGGTGCCTGCATTGTGCTGGATAGTGTCAAACTTATTCAGTGTTGTTGGAGCTGCACCCGTCCAGGCAAGTGGGGAGTATTCCATCACACTCCTGACTTGGAGATGTGGACAGGCTTTGGGGAGCTTGGAGATGAATTATTCACTGATCCAGTTCAGTTGCTAGATGTTGATAGTGGAGGGATTCAATGATGATAATGCCGTTGAATGTCAAGGGGTGATGGTTAGATTCTCTCTTGTTGGAGATGGGGCAGCCCGGTGCCACAGTAGTTAGCACTGCTGCCTCACAGCGCCAGAGACCCGGGTTCGATTCCCGGCTTGGGTCACTGTCTGTGCGGAGTCTGCACGTTCTCCCCGTGTCTGCGTGGGTTTCCTCCGGGTGCTCCGGTTTCCTCCCACTGTCTGAACGACATGCTGGTTAGGCGGATTGACCATGCTAAATTCCCCCTCAGTGTACCCGAACAGGCGCCGGAGTGTGGCGACTAGGGGATTTTCGTAGTAATGGACTGCTTCAGTATCTGAAGAGTCGCAAATGGTGCTGAACATTGTGCAATCATCAGTGAACATCCCCACTTCTGACCTTATGAGAGATGGAAGGTTAATAATGGAGCAACTGAAGCTGGTTGGGCCTTGGACACTACTCTTCATTATAACTCAATCTTCCGATTCTTTTCTTTTGACTTTCCTACAACTCATTCCCATTCGACCTTAATCACTCCATTGTGTATCAGTGATCAAAATCACACATGGTAAACTCTGACTGGGACATCATACAGTGTCGGTGGTTTCCCCTTGGATTTGAACTCTATTATGGTTCAGGTTAGAAACTCCAAAATGTTCAATGGAGCCCGCCTGGATAAGTTTTGCATCTTGAATTTGGCTAGGATAAGCATGAGATGTTTCACTTCAGGTATGATTCAAATGATCCACTCGGGAGCTTTTATCAAACAAAGTTTATTTAAGAATATAGTTCACATGTATAGAAAGAAAATTAGCAACAACTTTTTTCAATTACAAACAAAAACGAAACAACCACGATAATATATAACCCTCAACAAATATAAATAAGATGTTTCAATCAAACAAAATCTCCCATAGACAAAACAGGTTCAACACAGCACAGACGAATGCTCACGTGATACTGGAACCGAGCCCTTTGGTTGGAGGATTGAAAACTCTTAGTCTTGTAAGTTCTAGTAGTCTCTTGATACACCCAGAACAGTTTCCCAGAACACCAAGGATAGACTCTGGTCAAGCCACCAACAGTACTTCCCCGGAGCGGAGAAGCTACGGCATCTCCTCCGGAGCCTTCAACATGTCATTGATGAAGACGAACACCTCGCCAAGGCCATCCCCACACCCCCACTTCTTGCCTTCAAACAACCGCACAACTTCAAACAGACCATTGTCCACAGCAAACTACCCAGCCTTCAGGAGAACAGTGACCACAACACCACACAACCCTGCCACAGCAACCTCTGCAAGACGTGCCGGATCATCGACACAGATGCCATCATCTCATGTGAGAACACCATCCACCAGGTACACAGTACATACTCTTGCAACTTGGCCAACGTTGTCTACCTGATACGCTGCAGGAAAGGATGTCCCGAGGCATGGTACATTGGGGAAGCCATGCAGACGCTGCGACAACGGATGAATGAACACCGCTCGACAATCACCAGGCAAGGCTGTTGTCTTCCTGTTGGGGAGCACTTCAGCGGTCACGGGCATTCGGCCTCTGATATTCGGGTAAGCGTTCTCCAAGGCGGCCTTCACGACACACGACGGCGCAGAGTCGCTGAGCAGAAACTGATAGCCAAGTTCCGCACACATGAGGACGGCCTCAACCGGGATATTGGGTTCATGTCACACTATTTGTAATCCCCACAGCCTGCCTGGACCTGCAGAGTTTCACTGGCTGTCTTGTCTGGAGACAATACACATCTTTTTAGCCTGTCTTGATGCTCTCTCCACTCACGTTGTTTGTATCTTAAAGACTTGATTAGCTGTAAGTATTCGCATTCCAACCATTATTCATGTAAATTGAGTCTGTGTCTTTATATGCCCTGTTTGTGAACAGAATTTCCACTCACCTGAACAAAGAACAAAGAACAAAGAACAATACAGCACAGGAACAGGCCCTTCGGCCCTCCAAGCCCGCGCCGCTCCCTGGTCCAAACTAGACCATTCTTTTGTATCCCTCCATTCCCACTCCGTTCATATGGCTATCTAGATAAGTCTTAAACGTTCCCAGTGTGCCCGCCTCCACCACCTTGCCTGGCAGCGCATTCCAGGCCCCCACCACCCTCTGTGTAAAATATGTCCTTCTGATATCTGTGTTAAACCTCCCCCCCTTCACCTTGAACCTATGACCCCTCGTGAACGTCACCACCGACCTGGGGAAAAGCTTCCCACCGTTCACTCTATCTATGCCTTTCATAATTTTATACACCTCTATTAAGTCTCCCCTCATCCTCCGTCTTTCCAGGGTGGTGTTCCACAGGGCTCTGTATTGGGACCTCTGCTGTTTGTGATTTATATAAATGATCTGGAAGAAGGTGTAACTGGGCTGATCAGTAAGTTTGCGGACGACACAAAATTGGCAGGACTTGCAGATAGTGAGGAGCATTGTCAGAAGCTACAGAAGAATATAGATAGGCTGGAAATTTGGGCAAAGAAATGGCAGATGGAGTTCAATCCTGATAAATGCGAAGTGATGCATTTTGGTAGAAATAATGTAGGGAGGAGCTATACGATAAATGGCAGAACCATAAAGGGTGTAGATACGCAGAGGGACCTGGGTGTGCAAGTCCACAGATCCTTGAAGGTGACGTCACAGATGGAGAAGGTGGTGAAGAAGGCATATGGCATGCTTGCCTTTATAGGACGGGGCATAGAGTATAAAAGTTGGGGTCTGATGTTGCAGATGTATAGAACGTTGGTTTGGCCGCATTTGGAATACTGCGTCCAGTTCTGGTCGCCACACTAGCAGAAGGACGTGGAGGCTTTGGAGAGAGTACAGAGGAGGTTTACCAGGATGTTGCCTGGTATGGAGGGGCTTAGTTATGAGGAGAGATTGGATAAACTTGGGTTGTTTTTGTTAGAGCAGAGAAGGCTGAGGGGTGACCTGATCAAGGTGTACAGGATTATGAGGGACATGGACAGAGTGGATAAGGAGCAGCTGTTCACCTTATTTGAAGGGTCAGTCACGAGGGGACCCAAGTTCAAAATGAGCGGCTGGAGGTTTAGGGGGGATGTGAGGAAAGTCATTTTTACCCAGAGGGTGGTGACGGTCTGGAATGCGCTGCCTGGGAGGGTGGTGGAGGCAGGTTGCCTCACATCCTTCAAAATGTGATGAGCACTTGGCACATCATAACATTCAAGGCTATGGGCCAAGTGCTGGTAAATGGGATGAGGTGGGAGGTCAGTGAATGCGCTGCTAGGCAAGGTGGTGGAGGCGGACACACTGGGAATGTTTAAGACTTATCTAGACAGCCATATGAATGGAGTGGGAATGGAGGGATACAAAAGAATGGTCTAGTTTGGACTAGGGAGCGGCACGGGCTTGGAGGGCCGAAGGGCCTGTTCCTGTGCTGTATTGTTCTTTGTTCTTTGTTCTCTCTTCATAACTTAAATGTTCCATCCCAGGCAGCATCCTGGTGAATCTCGTCTGCACCCCCTCAGCGCAGTCACATCAATCCCATAACGTGTTTATATAATGTAATAAGTCTATGTTGAATAGAAGAATGGAACAGCAAGGGGGCCATCTATTGATGCCACCCACTCCTCTCTTCACCCCCTCACCCCTCCCTTGATCTCATTTCAACTCCAGCCTTAGCCTCTCATCTCCTGTCAGCACAAGACACGATCACATGGTGTGTCTGTCAATGGCATTTGATGAGAGTTGTGACTGGCATTCCTCCGCTCCTGGGTGCCAATTCCAACAGTGAAACGTGGCATCAAAGGCTTGGCGTTGCTTCAAAGAGTTTCTGTACCCAGTGCTCAGTCTTTGATGTGGTTGCACAGCTGGGGCTGGTGTGACTGACTGCTCCATTGGCTTTCAGAGTGGTGCGGAAATCAAAACTCTTTGATTCCCCTGACTGCCATCTCGGCTACTCGCCAACCATTCACCCATAATCCAACTCTGACCTCCTGACAATCCGTGATTTCCCTCACTCCGCATTCAGCTACCGGCGCCTGAACCTCGGGAATTCCTTCACTCCACTTCTCTCCCTCCTTTGCTACGCTCCTGAAAACCTACCTCTTTGACCCAGCTTTTAGCCATCTCATAGAATCCCTACAGTCCAGAAGGAGGCCAATCGGCCATCTAGTCTGTACTAGCAACAATCCAACCCAGGCCCTATCCCCATGCATTTACCTTAGCTAGTCCCCCAGACATTAAGGGGCAATTTTAGCATGGCCAATCAACCTAACCCACACATTTTTGGATGGTGGGAGGAAACCGGAGCACCCCCACGCAGATACAGGGAGAACATGCAGTCTCCGCACAGACAGTGACCCAAGCCGGGAATCGAACCCGGGACCCTGGCGCTGTGAGGCAGCAGTGCTAACCACTGTGCCACCGTGCCGCCCTGTTCTAACACCTCCATGTGCGGCTCACTTTTTGGATATGCCTCCCCGTGAAGAGCCTTGGGATGTTTCACTGAGATTGAGGTGGTCTTTAAATGCAAAGTTTTCACAGTAACTTGTTTGGTAATGTTTGAGGCTGTGGGAGGGAATGAATGAACTGAGTCTTCCGAGACCGTGTGAAACTTCAACAAAAGATGTCCAAAGATGTGCGGGTTAGGTTGATTGGCCATACTAAAATTGCCCCTTAGTGTCCTGGGATGCGTAGATTAGAGGGATTAGCGGGTAAAATATGTAGGGATATGGGGGTAGGGCTTGGGTGGGATTGTGGTCGGTGCAGACTCGATGGGCCGAATGGCCTCTTTCTGTACTGTAGGGTTTCTATGATTTCTATGATTCTAAAATGGCTTTATTCAACATTTATTCCCAGGTCGGAGGTGACGATCACGAGGGGTCACGGGCTCAAGGTGAGAGGGGCGAAGTATAACTCAGATATCAGAGGGACGTTTTTTACACAGAGGGTGGTGGGGGCCTGGAATGCGCTGCCAAGTAGGGTGGTGGAGGCAGGCACGCTGACATCGTTTAAGACTTACCTGGATAGTCACATGAGCAGCCTGGGAATGGAGGGATACAAACGATTGGTCTAGTTGGACCAAGGAGCGGCACAGGCTTGGAGGGCCGAAGGGCCTGTTTCCTGTGCTGTACTGTTTTTTGTTCTTTGTTCTTTATACATGAGGGAGAGCAGAGCTCGTGGCTGTAACTACAGCTTGCTTCTGGACATTGACTCTTATAGATTCTTATACCCCTTTCTTTACATTACAAAGTGTTACATTTACATCAGGTCATCATAATGTTACTTTGAATTGGTTACAGTTCTGTTTCTTTGATTACATTATATAGTTCCATTGTCTTGTGTGCTTTAGTTTTTAATCATTTTCTGGATATCTCCTGTCTACTTGTTTACAATATCAAAGCGTTGTGCTTGTGAAACTGATTTCGATGGGGTGTTAATTGTTCCATCTCCTGGCTATTTGATTAAGTTTTCAGAGACACAATGGTTCCACTAGACCTGCACAGTGGTACAGTGGTTAGCACTGCTGCCTCACAGCTCCAGAGACCTGGGTTCCATTCCCGGTTTGGGTCACCGTCTGTGCGGAGTCTGCACGTTCTCCCCGTGTCTGCGTGGGTTTCCTCCGGGTGCTCCGGTTTCTTCCATAGTCTGAAAGACATGCTGTTTAGGTGCATTGGCCATGCTAAATTCTGCCTCAGTGTACCCGAACAGGTGCCAGAGTGTGGCAACTAGGGGATTTTCACAGCGACTTTATTGTAGTGTTAATGTAAGCCTACTTGTGACTAAAAAATAAACTTTAACTTTTACTTGATAATTGATATCAATTCTCATCTTGTTGTTGTAGCCTTGGATTAATACCACCTGGTGTGTGACTGTTTTAGTGCTGTGTCTGAGATGTAGTTATTAGTATTTTGTCCTGTCTGCCTGCAGTGAGTGTGGGTGCTACAGTGCCGTTTGTTTAACCCTTTCCATTCTTTCCTCTCCTGTTGCGGCCCACACTCCCTGGGTAAGCCCTACTACAAGGCTTTCATTGGGCTCAGGTAACTGTGGAATTAGGGTACATGAGGATGCAATCTGCAAAGTTTTGAATAGAAACATAGAAACATAGAAGTTAGGAGCAGGAGGAGGCCATTCGGCCCTTCGAGCCTGCTCCGCCATTCATCACCATCATGGCTGGTCATCCAATTCAATAACTGAATCCTGCTTTCTCCCCATAACCTTTGATCCCATTCGCCCCAACCGCCTCTTGAATACATTCAATGTTTTGGCATCGACTACTTCCTGTGGTAATGAATTCCACAGGCTCACCACTCTTTGGGTGAAGAAATGTCTCCTCACCTCCGTCCTAAATGGTCGACCCCGAATCCTCAGACTGTGACCCCTGGTTCTGGACTCCCCCCACCATCAGGAACATCCTCCCTGCATCTACCCTGTCTAGACCTGAATGAGCTCAAGTAATGAGTGGAGATATTTCTGAAATGAGAGACATGTCGCTGAAGCTTTACACCTTGCACTCATCAGGGAAAAGAAAAGAATGTCAAAGTTCAAACCACTCATGCTGTGCGTGGGCTGGCTTTCATTCCCAGCAGCACCCACTACTGAGTTCTGCCGCTGCTGGAGCAGCCTGATTGGCTGGCAGCTCTCGAGGGTGGGTCTTCCCCCCTGCAGAGGGCTGGGGGTCGCTCTCACAGTCTGTTTAGCTCAGCTGCAGTGGGCTATGGCTGTGGCTGCGTTTAGTTTGCTGGCTGACTCCTGCCGGGTGCGTTGGCAAGAAATCCAGCCCCAATATTCATCCTTTGAACAATGTCGTTGCAAAATCGATTATCAGGTCGTTATCACACGGCTGTTGGTGAGAGCTTGTCATGCACCCATTCATTACCACATTTCCTACATTAGAACAGTGACTACACTTCAACAAGTCACTCATTGGCAGTGAAGGACTTTGGGACATAGAATCATAGAATCCCTACAGTGCAGAAGGAGGCCATTTGGCACCAATGCTCCGATAGAGCATATTGTCCAGGCCCACTCCCCATCCTATCCCCATAACCCCCCGCATTTGCCCCGCGAATCCACCTATGCTACACTAAGGGGCAATTTAGCATGGCCAATGCACCTAAGCCCCACATCTCTGGAGTGTGGGAGGAAACAGGAGCACCCGGAGGAAACCCACGCAGACACGAGGAGAATGTGCAAACTCCACACAGTCACCCAAGGCCGGAATCGAACCCAGGTCCCTGGTACTGTGAGGCAGCAGTGCTAACCACTGTGCTACCGTGCCACCCTCAACATCCTGAGGTTGAGCGGATAAATTCCAACTTTGGCAGCAAGGACTATTCCTGAGAATGAAGAGCTGATTTCTGTCATTCCAATTTTTTCATAATGTCACATAAAATCAGATCATAAGAAATAGGAGCGAGAGACACCGCCCCCCCCCGTCGCCCCCCCCGCTGCCGCTGCCCCCCCGCCGCCGCTGCCCCCCCGCCGCTGCACCCTGCCGCCCCCCCCCCCCGCCCCCCCACCCCCCCCCCCCACCCCCCCCCGCCCCCCCGCCCCCCCCCCCCCCCCGTCCCCCCCCCCGCCCCCCCCCCCGGCCACCACCACCACCACCACAACCACCGAGCCTCCTCCGCCCTCCAATCAGATTATGGTCTTAACGCCACTCTTCTGTCTACAACCACCACCCTTGTAACCCTCGACAATCAAATATCTGTCTAATCCAGCCTTGAATATCTTTTCTTTTGCATTGCAGGCAGTAGGTTAGGCAAGGACAGCAGATTTTCATTTCTGAAGGACAAACAACCAATTATAGTTGGCATGGTTACCATTACTAAGACTGGCTTTACATCGTGGATTTATTAATTGAGCTAAAATTCCATCAGTGGCGAGGGTAGGGTTTGAACCCATGTCTCCCGAGCATAATTTGGACCTCTGCATTCATAGAATCCCTACAGTGCAGAAGGAGGCCATTTGGCCCATCGAGTCTGCACTGACCACAATTCCATCCAGTCCCTATTCCCATAACCCCACATATTTACCCTGCTAATCCCCCTGACCTTGAGGTCAATTTAGTATGGCCAATCAACCTAACCCGCACACCTTTGGATTGTGGGAGGAAACCAGCACACCCGGAGGAAACCCACACAGACACGAGGAGCACGCGCAAACTCCACACAGACAGTCACCCGAGGCCGGAATTGAACCCGGGTCCCTGGCACTGTGAGGCACCAGCGCTAACCACTGTGCCACCGTGCTGCATTGCTAATGCAGTGACATTACTGCAATAAGTCTTCAGAGGCAGAAGTCCCTTCACCAAAATCCTTTTGTTTCCAATTCCAACAGCGGTACACGGAGTGCCATCAGTCAGCAGTCTACCTTCAGGAGTCCCAGAGGAACTGACACTCCCGGTTAGATACAAGGAAAAGACTCCATTATTGGCCCATCAACTGACTCCTTAATCAGGGGGTTCACATTCCAATAGGCCAACCTCAATGGCCTGATTGAATTCCTTACAATTACCACCACACTCCTGTCTCCCCACATCTGTTTAACCACTTCACTGCCCGCTGGAATGCCAAACACAAACAACCCTGTGAGAGTAGAAAACTCTCGAAATAGGAGATTTCAATCTCACTTTGCGATAAGCCACATTTTGAAACTGCGCCATTGGGATTCTGTCAACCATTGCTCAGGCAGGTGGGGTGGGTGGGTGAGTGTGTCTTGGACTATCTACCATGACCACGCACCCAGGACATACTCTCTTTCCCATCGGGAGAAAGATACAAAAGTCTGGGGTCACCCGTCTAGGGGCGGCACGGTAGCACAGATGGGCGGCACGGTAGCACAGTGGTTAGCACTGCTGCTTCACAGCTCCAGGGTCCCGGGTTCGATTCCCGGCTCGGGTCACTGTCTGTGTGGAGTTTGCACATTCTCCTCGTGTCTGCGTGGGTTTCCTCCGGGTGCTCCGGTTTCCTCCCACAGTCCAAAGATGTGCGGGTTAGGTTGATTGGCTCGGTTTAAAAAATTGCCCCTTAGAGTCCTGGGATGCGTAGGTTAGAGGGATTAGCGGGTAAATATGTGGGGGTAGGGCCTGGGTGGGATTGTGGTTGGTGCAGACTCGATGGGCCAAATGGCCTCCTTCTGCACTGTAGGGTTTCTATGATCTATGACCTACCAGCCGACTCAAGAACAGCTTCTTCCCTGCTGCTGTCAGACTTTTGAATGGACTTACCTTGCACTAAGTTGATCTTTCTCTACACCCTAGCTATGACTGTAACACTACATTCTGCACTCTCTCCATTCCTTCTCTATGGACAGTATGCTTTGTCTGTATAACGTGCAAGAAACAATACTTTTCACTATAAGTTAATACGTGTGGCATTTACAAATTGATGAAATAATGGGGCCTGTTGTATTGGGTTGTATCTGGCGGGAATTACCATCCGCAATTAGTGTTTTGACATTGATCAGAAGAGTGTAAAAATAATTCCTTTTGAGTGTGACTGCCACTTTAATGGAAATTTACAGCGAGAGTGTCAGTTCCAAGTGCCTCTTACTTGTTGTAACTATTATCCCTTTTGTGTCCCTAACAATGGCTTGTTTACTGGATTTCTACACAGAATGATGTTAGTGTTGATGCCTTCCTCTGCCGATTAGGCTGATTAATATTCCTGGATATGTACTCTGCAGTTCCGTCCCAGAGTCAGCTTGTTTTCAGGTTTTTCTGTCAGCTTTTTATCTCTGAGTTGGCGATCCCGTCTCTGCCCCATGACCCTCTCTGCCCCCTCCGAGAATCTCTCCGATTTCCTGCTATAAAGATCAAGACTGGGATTGGTGCAGACGTCTCGCTGTCCGAGAAATCAAGCTGTTGTGAATAACTGGGCGATTGAATTTAAAAATAAAATAAGGTGTGGAGGTGTTTCAGCCGACTGTGTCCGAGATCATCTCTGCGGAGATTAGATTGAAGCCTCTCGCTGGCCTGCAGTGACCAGATGAATTGATGTGTGTGGCACAGTGGTTAGCACTGCTGCTTCACAGCGCCAGGGACCCGGGTTCGATTCCCAGCTTGGGGTCACTGTCTGTGTGGAGTTTGCACATTCTCCCCGTGTCTGCGTGGGCTTCCTCTGGGTCCTGCGGTTTCCTCCCACACTCCAAAGATATGCAGGTTAGGTTGATTGGCCATGCTAAATTGTACATTAATGTCTTAAGATGTGTAGGTTAGGGGCATTAGCAGGGCAAGTATGTGAGGTTACGGGATAGGGTCTGGGTAAGATGTCCTGTTGGTGGGTGCTGCAGCCTGGATGGGGCGAATGGCCTTCTTCTGCATTGTAGGGATTCTATGACACTGATATTAATTATCTTTGGCCATTTCTCACGGTCTAGTGTTGTGGAAGGAAGGCTAACTTGGTATCTATAGTGACTCCAAGGTTCTTGCCCATCCCTAATTGCCACCTGAACTAAGTGCCTTGCTTTCGGAGGGCATTTAAAGGTCAACCACATTGCTGTGGGTCTGGAGTCACATGTAGGCCAGACTGGGTAAGGATATGAGTGAACCAGCTGGGTTCGACAATGGTTTCATGGTCATCATTTATTGTGTATGTGGCGTCTGTCCCTTTAAGACAGCACAGCAGAAATGAGTCACCTGACCTGAGGGGCCAGTGGGAACCATGAATGAGTGATTACACAACAGCCATGATCAAAATGAATGGTGGAGCAGGCTCGAAGGGCCGAATGGCCTCCTCCTGCTTCTAGTTTCTATGTTTCCCACATACCTATCTAACTTCCTTTAGATGCATCAAATCAATTCACCTTAACTGCTCGATGGGATCCATGTTCTACCATTTTTTTGGTAAGAAGCTTTCGACTTAATTTCCATTGGATTTATTAGTGTTTATCGAATATTGGTAGCCCTAGTTGTGGACGCACTCTCATGTTTAACACCTCTATATCTACCCTATCAAATGTTTTTGTAATCTTAAAGATCTCCGCCAGATCACTGCCCATTCTCTTTGGTAAAGAAAAGTTCCCAGACTGTTCAACCTCTTCTAAGCTTCACAACTTCTTCCTCAATTTGGTTATCGTTCTAATAAATCATTTCTACACCTTTCCCAGTGTCCTTATATCTTTGTCATCATTTATTTATTTATTAGTCTCAAAAGAGGTTGTATCACAGCTTGGTATGGCTCTTGCTCTGCCCAAGACCGCCAGGAACTACAAAAGGTCATGAATCTAGCCCCATCCTTCACATAAACCAGCCTCCCATCCATTGACTCTGTCTACCCTTCCCGCTGTCTTAGCAAAGCAGCCAGCATTATTAAGGACCCCATGCACCCCGAACATTCTCTCTTCCACCTTCTTCCGGCGGGAGAAAGATACAGAAGTCTGAGGTCACGTACCAACCGACCCAAGAACAGCTTCTTCCCTGCTGCTGTCAGACTTTTGAATGGATTTACCTTGCATTAAGTTGATCTTTCTCGACACCCGAGCTGTGACTGTAACTCTACATTCTGCACTCTCTCCTTTTCTTCTCTATGAACGGCATGTTTTGTGGGTATAGCGCGCAAGAAACAATACTTTTCACTGTATGTTAATACATGTGACAATAACAAATCAAATCAAATCAAAATAAGCTTATATTAACACTGCAATGAAGTTACTGTGAAAATGCCCAAGCCGCCACACTCTGGCGCCTGTTCGGGTACACTGAGGGAGAAGTTAGCATGGCCATTCCTCCTAACCAGCACGTCTTTCGGACTGTGGGAGGAAACCCGGAGGAAACCCACAAACGAATGTGCGGGTTCCGCACAGACAGTGACCCAAGGCTGGAATCGAACCCGGGTTCGTGGCACCGTGAGGCAGCAGTGCTAGGCGCTGTGAGGCAGCAGTGCTAGGCGCTGTGAGGCAGCAGTGCTGGGCACTGTGAGGCAGCAGTGCTAGGGGCTGTGAGGCAGCAGTGCTGGGCACCGTGAGGCAGCAGTGCTGGGCGCTGTGAGGCAGCAGTGCTGGGCACTGTGAGGCAGCAGTGCTGGGGGCTGTGAGGCAGCAGTGCTGGGCGCTGTGAGGCAGCAGTGCCGGGGGCTGTGAGGCAGCAGTGCTGGGGGCAGTGAGGCAGCAGTGCTAGGCGCTGTGAGGCAGCAGTGCTGGGCACTGTGAGGCAGCAGTGCTAGGGGCTGTGAGGCAGCAGTGCTAGGGGCTGTGAGGCAGCAGTGCTGGGCACTGTGAGGCAGCAGTGCTAGGGGCTGTGAGGCAGCAGCGCTAGGGGCTGTGAGGCAGCAGCGCTAGGGGCTGTGAGGCAGCAGTGCTCAGCGCTGTGAGGCAGCAGTGCTGGGCGCTGTGAGGCAGCAGTGCTGGGGGCTGTGAGGCAGCAGTGCTAGGCGCTGTGAGGCAGCAGCGCTAGGGGCTGTGAGGCAGCAGCGCTAGGGGCTGTGAGGCAGCAGTGCTGGGCGCTGTGAGGCAGCAGTGCTGGGCGCTGTGAGGCAGCAGTGCTGGGCGCTGTGAGGCAGCAGCGCTAGGGGCTGTGAGGCAGCAGTGCTGGGCGCTGTGAGGCAGCAGTGCTGGGCGCTGTGAGGCAGCAGTGCTGGGCGCTGTGAGGCAGCAGTGCTGGGCGCTGTGAGGCAGCAGTGCTGGGCGCTGTGAGGCAGCAGTGCTAGGGGCTGTGAGGCAGCAGTGCTAGGGGCTGTGAGGCAGCAGTGCTCAGCGCTGTGAGGCAGCAGTGCTGGGCGCTGTGAGGCAGCAGTGCTAGGGGCTGTGAGGCAGCAGTGCTGGGGGCTGTGAGGCAGCAGTGCTAGGGGCTGTGAGGCAGCAGTGCTGGGCACTGTGAGGCAGCAGTGCTCAGCGCTGTGAGGCAGCAGTGCTGGGGGCTGTGAGGCAGCAGTGCTGGGGGCTGTGAGGCAGCAGTGCTGGGCACTGTGAGGCAGCAGTGCTGGGCGCTGTGAGGCAGCAGTGCTCAGCGCTGTGAGGCAGCAGTGCTAGGGGCTGTGAGGCAGCAGTGCTGGGGGCTGTGAGGCAGCAGTGCTGGGCACTGTGAGGCAGCAGTGCTCAGCGCTGTGAGGCAGCAGTGCTGGGGGCTGTGAGGCAGCAGTGCTGGGGGCTGTGAGGCAGCAGTGCTAGGGGCTGTGAGGCAGCAGTGCTGGGCACTGTGAGGCAGCAGTGCTGGGGGCTGTGAGGCAGCAGTGCTGGGGGCTGTGAGGCAGCAGTGCGAGGGGCTGTGAGGCAGCAGCGCTAGGGGCTGTGAGGCAGCAGCGCTAGGGGCTGTGAGGCAGCAGTGCTGGGCGCTGTGAGGCAGCAGTGCTGGGCGCTGTGAGGCAGCAGTGCTGGGCGCTGTGAGGCAGCAGTGCTAGGGGCTGTGAGGCAGCAGCGCTAGGGGCTGTGAGGCAGCAGTGCTCAGCGCTGTGAGGCAGCAGTGCTGGGCGCTGTGAGGCAGCAGTGCTGGGGGCTGTGAGGCAGCAGTGCTAGGCGCTGTGAGGCAGCAGTGCTGGGCGCTGTGAGGCAGCAGTGCTGGGCGCTGTGAGGCAGCAGTGCTGGGCGCTGTGAGGCAGCAGTGCTGGGCGCTGTGAGGCAGCAGTGCTAGGGGCTGTGAGGCAGTAGTGCTAGGGGCTGTGAGGCAGCAGTGCTGGGCGCTGTGAGGCAGCAGTGCTGGGGGCTGTGAGGCAGCAGTGCTAGGGGCTGTGAGGCAGCAGTGCTGGGCACTGTGAGGCAGCAGTGCTCAGCGCTGTGAGGCAGCAGTGCTGGGGGCTGTGAGGCAGCAGTGCTGGGGGCTGTGAGGCAGCAGTGCTAGGGGCTGTGAGGCAGCAGCGCTAGGGGCTGTGAGGCAGCAGCGCTAGGGGCTGTGAGGCAGCAGTGCTGGGCGCTGTGAGGCAGCAGTGCTGGGCGCTGTGAGGCAGCAGTGCTGGGCGCTGTGAGGCAGCAGTGCTGGGCGCTGTGAGGCAGCAGTGCTGGGCGCTGTGAGGCAGCAGTGCTGGGCGCTGTGAGGCAGCAGTGCTGGGGGCTGTGAGGCAGCAGTGCTAGGGGCTGTGAGGCAGCAGTGCTGGGGGCTGTGAGGCAGCAGTGCTGGGCGCTGTGAGGCAGCAGTGCTGGGCGCTGTGAGGCAGCAGTGCTGGGCGCTGTGAGGCAGCAGTGCTGGGCGCTGTGAGGCAGCAGTGCTGGGCGCTGTGAGGCAGCAGTGCTGGGCGCTGTGAGGCAGCAGTGCTAGGGGCTGTGAGGCAGCAGTGCTGGGGCTGTGAGGCAGCAGTGCTGGGGGCTGTGAGGCAGCAGTGCTGGGCGCTGTGAGGCAGCAGTGCCGGGGGCTGTGAGGCAGCAGTGCTGGGCGCTGTGAGGCAGCAGTGCTGGGCGCTGTGAGGCAGCAGTGCTGGGCGCTGTGAGGCAGCAGTGCTAGGGGCTGTGAGGCAGCAGTGCTGGGCGCTGTGAGGCAGCAGTGCTGGGCGCTGTGAGGCAGCAGTGCTGGGCTGTGAGGCAGCAGTGCTGGGCGCTGTGAGGCAGCAGTGCTGGGCGCTGTGAGGCAGCAGTGCTAGGCACTGTGAGGCAGCAGTGCTGGGCACCGTGAGGCAGCAGCGCTGGGCACCGTGAGGCAGCAGTGCTAGGCGCTGTGAGGCAGCAGTGCTAGGCACTGTGAGGCAGCAGTGCTGGGCGCTGTGAGGCAGCAGTGCTGGGCACTGTGAGGCAGCAGTGCTAGGCACTGTGAGGCAGCAGTGCTGGGCACCGTGAGGCAGCAGTGCTGGGGGCTGTGAGGCAGCAGTGCTGGGCGCTGTGAGGCAGCAGTGCTGGGCACCGTGAGGCAGCAGTGCCGGGGGCTGTGAGGCAGCAGTGCTAACCACTGTGAGGCAGCAGTGCTAACCACTGTGAGGCAGCAGTGCTGGGGGCTGTGAGGCAGCAGTGCTAGGGGCTGTGAGGCAGCAGTGCTGGGGGCTGTGAGGCAGCAGTGCTAGGCACTGTGAGGCAGCAGTGCTGGGGGCTGTGAGGCAGCAGTGCTAGGGGCTGTGAGGCAGCAGTGCTGGGGGCTGTGAGGCAGCAGTGCTGGGGGCTGTGAGGCAGCAGTGCTAGGCACTGTGAGGCAGCAGTGCTGGGCGCTGTGAGGCAGCAGTGCTGGGCACCGTGAGGCAGCAGTGCTAGGGGCTGTGAGGCAGCAGTGCTGGGGGCTGTGAGGCAGCAGTGCTGGGCACCGTGAGGCAGCAGTGCTGGGCGCTGTGAGGCAGCAGTGCTGGGCGCTGTGAGGCAGCAGTGCTGGGCGCTGTGAGGCAGCAGTGCTGGGCGCTGTGAGGCAGCAGTGCTGGGCGCTGTGAGGCAGCAGTGCTGGGCGCTGTGAGGCAGCAGTGCTGGGCGCTGTGAGGCAGCAGTGCTGGGGGCTGTGAGGCAGCAGTGCTAGGGGCTGTGAGGCAGCAGTGCTGGGCGCTGTGAGGCAGCAGTGCTGGGCGCTGTGAGGCAGCAGTGCTGGGCGCTGTGAGGCAGCAGTGCTGGGCGCTGTGAGGCAGCAGTGCTAGGGGCTGTGAGGCAGCAGCGCTGGGCGCTGTGAGGCAGCAGTGCTGGGCGCTGTGAGGCAGCAGTGCTAGGGGCTGTGAGGCAGCAGTGCTGGGCACCGTGAGGCAGCAGTGCTAGGGGCTGTGAGGCAGCAGTGCTGGGCACCGTGAGGCAGCAGTGCTGGGGGCTGTGAGGCAGCAGTGCTGGGCGCTGTGAGGCAGCAGTGCTAGGCGCTGTGAGGCAGCAGTGCTAGGGGCTGTGAGGCAGCAGTGCTGGGGGCTGTGAGGCAGCAGTGCTGGGCGCTGTGAGGCAGCAGTGCTAGGCGCTGTGAGGCAGCAGTGCTAGGCGCTGTGAGGCAGCAGTGCTAGGGGCTGTGAGGCAGCAGTGCTCAGCGCTGTGAGGCAGCAGTGCTAGGCGCTGTGAGGCAGCAGTGCTGGGGGCTGTGAGGCAGCAGTGCTGGGCGCTGTGAGGCAGCAGTGCTAGGCGCTGTGAGGCAGCAGTGCTGGGGGCTGTGAGGCAGCAGTGCTCAGCGCTGTGAGGCAGCAGTGCTCAGCGCTGTGAGGCAGCAGTGCTGGGGGCTGTGAGGCAGCAGTGCTGGGCGCTGTGAGGCAGCAGTGCTAGGCGCTGTGAGGCAGCAGTGCTCAGCGCTGTGAGGCAGCAGTGCTGGGCGCTGTGAGGCAGCAGTGCTGGGCACTGTGAGGCAGCAGTGCTGGGCGCTGTGAGGCAGCAGTGCTGGGGGCTGTGAGACAGCAGTGCTCAGCGCTGTGAGGCAGCAGTGCTCAGCGCTGTGAGGCAGCAGTGCTCAGCGCTGTGAGGCAGCAGTGCTAGGGGCTGTGAGGCAGCAGTGCTCAGCGCTGTGAGGCAGCAGTGCTGGGCGCTGTGAGGCAGCAGTGCTGGGCGCTGTGAGGCAGCAGTGCTGGGGGCTGTGAGGCAGCAGTGCTGGGCGCTGTGAGGCAGCAGTGCTGGGCGCTGTGAGGCAGCAGTGCTCAGCGCTGTGAGGCAGCAGTGCTAGGGGCTGTGAGGCAGCAGTGCTCAGCGCTGTGAGGCAGCAGTGCTGGGGGCTGTGAGGCAGCAGTGCTGGGCGCTGTGAGGCAGCAGTGCTAGGCGCTGTGAGGCAGCAGTGCTGGGCGCTGTGAGGCAGCAGTGCTCAGCGCTGTGAGGCAGCAGTGCTCAGCGCTGTGAGGCAGCAGTGCTAGGGGCTGTGAGGCAGCAGCGCTGGGGGCTGTGAGGCAGCAGTGCTCAGCGCTGTGAGGCAGCAGTGCTAGGGGCTGTGAGGCAGCAGCGCTGGGGGCTGTGAGGCAGCAGTGCTAGGGGCTGTGAGGCAGCAGTGCTGGGGGCTGTGAGGCAGCAGTGCTGGGGGCTGCTGGGGGCCTGTGAGGCAGCAGTGCTGGCGCTGTGAGGGGGGGGGGCAGCAGTGCTGGGGGCTGTGAGGCAGCAGTGCTCAGCGCTGTGAGGCAGCAGTGCTCAGCGCTGTGAGGCAGCAGTGCTAGGCGCTGTAGGCAGCAGTGCTCAGCGCTGTGAGGCAGCAGTGCTGGGGGCTGTGAGGCAGCAGTGCTCAGCGCTGTGAGGCAGCAGTGCTAGGGGCTGTGAGGCAGCAGTGCTCAGCGCTGTGAGGCAGCAGTGCTGGGCGCTGTGAGGCAGCAGTGCTGGGCGCTGGGGGCTGTGAGGCAGCAGTGCTCAGCGCTGTGAGGCAGCAGTGCTAGGGCTGTGAGGCAGCAGTGCTGGGGGCTGTTTGGCAGCAGTGCTGGGCGCTGTGAGGCAGCAGTGCTAGGCGCTGTGAGGCAGCAGTGCTCAGCGCTGTGAGGCAGCAGTGCTGGGCGCTGTGAGGCAGCAGTGCTGGGCGCTGTGAGGCAGCAGTGCTAGGGGCTGTGAGGCAGTAGTGCTAGGGCTGTGAGGCAGCAGTGCTGGGCGCTGTGAGGCAGCAGTGCTGGGGGCTGTGAGGCAGCAGTGCTAGGGGCTGTGAGGCAGCAGTGCTGGGCACTGTGAGGCAGCAGTGCTCAGCGCTGTGAGGCAGCAGTGCTGGGGGCTGTGAGGCAGCAGTGCTGGGGGCTGTGAGGCAGCAGTGCTAGGGGCTGTGAGGCAGCAGCGCTAGGGGCTGTGAGGCAGCAGCGCTAGGGGCTGTGAGGCAGCAGTGGCTGGGCGGCTGTGAGGCAGCAGTGCTGGGCGCTGTGAGGCAGCAGTGCTGGGCGCTGTGAGGCAGCAGTGCTGGGCGCTGTGAGGCAGCAGTGCTGGGCGCTGTGAGGCAGCAGTGCTGGGCGCTGTGAGGCAGCAGTGCTGGGGGCTGTGAGGCAGCAGTGCTAGGGGCTGTGAGGCAGCAGTGCTGGGGCTGTGAGGCAGCAGTGCTGGGCGCTGTGAGGCAGCAGTGCTGGGCGCTGTGAGGCAGCAGTGCTGGGCGCTGTGAGGCAGCAGTGCTGGGCGCTGTGAGGCAGCAGTGCTGGGCGCTGTGAGGCAGCAGTGCTGGGCGCTGTGAGGCAGCAGTGCTAGGGGCTGTGAGGCAGCAGTGCTGGGGCTGTGAGGCAGCAGTGCTGGGGGCTGTGAGGCAGCAGTGCTGGGCGCTGTGAGGCAGCAGTGCCGGGGGCTGTGAGGCAGCAGTGCTGGGCGCTGTGAGGCAGCAGTGCTGGGCGCTGTGAGGCAGCAGTGCTGGGCGCTGTGAGGCAGCAGTGCTAGGGGCTGTGAGGCAGCAGTGCTGGGCGCTGTGAGGCAGCAGTGCTGGGCGCTGTGAGGCAGCAGTGCTGGGCTGTGAGGCAGCAGTGCTGGGCGCTGTGAGGCAGCAGTGCTGGGCGCTGTGAGGCAGCAGTGCTAGGCACTGTGAGGCAGCAGTGCTGGGCACCGTGAGGCAGCAGCGCTGGGCACCGTGAGGCAGCAGTGCTAGGCGCTGTGAGGCAGCAGTGCTAGGCACTGTGAGGCAGCAGTGCTGGGTGCTGTGAGGCAGCAGTGCTGGGCACTGTGAGGCAGCAGTGCTAGGCACTGTGAGGCAGCAGTGCTGGGCACCGTGAGGCAGCAGTGCTGGGGGCTGTGAGGCAGCAGTGCTGGGCGCTGTGAGGCAGCAGTGCTGGGCACCGTGAGGCAGCAGTGCCGGGGGCTGTGAGGCAGCAGTGCTAACCACTGTGAGGCAGCAGTGCTAACCACTGTGAGGCAGCAGTGCTGGGGGCTGTGAGGCAGCAGTGCTAGGGGCTGTGAGGCAGCAGTGCTGGGGGCTGTGAGGCAGCAGTGCTAGGCACTGTGAGGCAGCAGTGCTGGGGGCTGTGAGGCAGCAGTGCTAGGGGCTGTGAGGCAGCAGTGCTGGGCACCGTGAGGCAGCAGTGCTGGGGGCTGTGAGGCAGCAGTGCTAGGCACTGTGAGGCAGCAGTGCTGGGCGCTGTGAGGCAGCAGTGCTGGGCACCGTGAGGCAGCAGTGCTAGGGGCTGTGAGGCAGCAGTGCTGGGGGCTGTGAGGCAGCAGTGCTGGGCACCGTGAGGCAGCAGTGCTGGCGCTGTGAGGCAGCAGTGCTGGGCGCTGTGAGGCAGCAGTGCTGGGCGCTGTGAGGCAGCAGTGCTGGGCGCTGTGAGGCAGCAGTGCTGGGCGCTGTGAGGCAGCAGTGCTGGGCGCTGTGAGGCAGCAGTGCTGGGCGCTGTGAGGCAGCAGTGCTGGGGGCTGTGAGGCAGCAGTGCTAGGGGCTGTGAGGCAGCAGTGCTGGGCGCTGTGAGGCAGCAGTGCTGGGCGCTGTGAGGCAGCAGTGCTGGGCGCTGTGAGGCAGCAGTGCTGGGCGCTGTGAGGCAGCAGTGCTAGGGGCTGTGAGGCAGCAGCGCTGGGCGCTGTGAGGCAGCAGTGCTGGGCGCTGTGAGGCAGCAGTGCTAGGGGCTGTGAGGCAGCAGTGCTGGGCACCGTGAGGCAGCAGTGCTAGGGGCTGTGAGGCAGCAGTGCTGGGCACCGTGAGGCAGCAGTGCTGGGGGCTGTGAGGCAGCAGTGCTGGGCGCTGTGAGGCAGCAGTGCTAGGCGCTGTGAGGCAGCAGTGCTAGGGGCTGTGAGGCAGCAGTGCTGGGGGCTGTGAGGCAGCAGTGCTGGGCGCTGTGAGGCAGCAGTGCTAGGCGCTGTGAGGCAGCAGTGCTAGGCGCTGTGAGGCAGCAGTGCTAGGGGCTGTGAGGCAGCAGTGCTCAGCGCTGTGAGGCAGCAGTGCTAGGCGCTGTGAGGCAGCAGTGCTGGGGGCTGTGAGGCAGCAGTGCTGGGCGCTGTGAGGCAGCAGTGCTAGGCGCTGTGAGGCAGCAGTGCTGGGGGCTGTGAGGCAGCAGTGCTCAGCGCTGTGAGGCAGCAGTGCTCAGCGCTGTGAGGCAGCAGTGCTGGGGGCTGTGAGGCAGCAGTGCTGGGCGCTGTGAGGCAGCAGTGCTAGGCGCTGTGAGGCAGCAGTGCTCAGCGCTGTGAGGCAGCAGTGCTGGGCGCTGTGAGGCAGCAGTGCTGGGCACTGTGAGGCAGCAGTGCTGGGCGCTGTGAGGCAGCAGTGCTGGGGGCTGTGAGACAGCAGTGCTCAGCGCTGTGAGGCAGCAGTGCTCAGCGCTGTGAGGCAGCAGTGCTCAGCGCTGTGAGGCAGCAGTGCTAGGGGCTGTGAGGCAGCAGTGCTCAGCGCTGTGAGGCAGCAGTGCTGGGCGCTGTGAGGCAGCAGTGCTGGGCGCTGTGAGGCAGCAGTGCTGGGGGCTGTGAGGCAGCAGTGCTGGGCGCTGTGAGGCAGCAGTGCTGGGCGCTGTGAGGCAGCAGTGCTCAGCGCTGTGAGGCAGCAGTGCTAGGGGCTGTGAGGCAGCAGTGCTCAGCGCTGTGAGGCAGCAGTGCTGGGGGCTGTGAGGCAGCAGTGCTGGGCGCTGTGAGGCAGCAGTGCTAGGCGCTGTGAGGCAGCAGTGCTGGGCGCTGTGAGGCAGCAGTGCTCAGCGCTGTGAGGCAGCAGTGCTCAGCGCTGTGAGGCAGCAGTGCTAGGGGCTGTGAGGCAGCAGCGCTGGGGGCTGTGAGGCAGCAGTGCTCAGCGCTGTGAGGCAGCAGTGCTAGGGGCTGTGAGGCAGCAGCGCTGGGGGCTGTGAGGCAGCAGTGCTAGGGGCTGTGAGGCAGCAGTGCTGGGGGCTGTGAGGCAGCAGTGCTGGGGGCTGTGAGGCAGCAGTGCTGGGCGCTGTGAGGCAGCAGTGCTGGGGGCTGTGAGGCAGCAGTGCTCAGCGCTGTGAGGCAGCAGTGCTCAGCGCTGTGAGGCAGCAGTGCTAGGCGCTGTGAGGCAGCAGTGCTCAGCGCTGTGAGGCAGCAGTGCTGGGGGCTGTGAGGCAGCAGTGCTCAGCGCTGTGAGGCAGCAGTGCTAGGGGCTGTGAGGCAGCAGTGCTCAGCGCTGTGAGGCAGCAGTGCTGGGCGCTGTGAGGCAGCAGTGCTAGGGGCTGTGAGGCAGCAGTGCTGGGGGCTGTGAGGCAGCAGTGCTCAGCGCTGTGAGGCAGCAGTGCTAGGGGCTGTGAGGCAGCAGTGCTGGGGGCTGTTTGGCAGCAGTGCTGGGCGCTGTGAGGCAGCAGTGCTAGGCGCTGTGAGGCAGCAGTGCTCAGCGCTGTGAGGCAGCAGTGCTAGGGGCTGTGAGGCAGCAGTGCTCGGCGCTGTGAGGCAGCAGTGCTGGGCGCTGTGAGGCAGCAGTGCTGGGCACCGTGAGGCAGCAGTGCTGGGCACTGTGAGGCAGCAGTGCTGGGCACCGTGAGGCAGCAGTGCTGGGCACTGTGAGGCAGCAGTGCTGGGGGCTGTGAGGCAGCAGTGCTGGGCACCGTGAGGCAGCAGTGCTGGGCACTGTGAGGCAGCAGTGCTGGGCACCGTGAGGCAGCAGTGCTGGGCACTGTGAGGCAGCAGTGCTGGGCGCTGTGAGGCAGCAGTGCTGGGCGCTGTGAGGCAGCAGTGCTAGGGGCTGTGAGGCAGCAGTGCTAGGGGCTGTGAGGCAGCAGTGCTAGGCACTGTGAGGCAGCAGTGCTAGGGGCTGTGAGGCAGCAGTGCTGGGCACTGTGAGGCAGCAGTGCTGGGCACTGTGAGGCAGCAGTGCTCGGCGCTGTTAGGCAGCAGTGCTAGGCATCGTGAGGCAGCAGTGCTGGGCACTGTGAGGCAGCAGTGCTGGGGGCTGTGAGGCAGCAATGCTCGGCGCTGTGAGGCAGCAGTGCTAGGCATCGTGAGGCAGCAGTGCTAGGCACTGTGAGGCAGCAGTGCTGGGGGGCTGTGAGGCAGCAGTGCTAGGGCTGTGAGGCAGCAGTGCTGGGCGCTGTGAGGCAGCAGTGCTGGGGGCTGTGAGGCAGCAGTGCTGGGGGCTGTGAGGCAGCAGTGCTAGGGGCTGTGAGGCAGCAGTGCTAGGGGCTGTGAGGCAGCAGTGCTGGGCGCTGTGAGGCAGCAGTGCTAGGGGCTGTGAGGCAGCAGTGCCGGGGGCTGTGAGGCAGCAGTGCAAGGCACCGTGAGGCAGCAGTGCTGGGCACCGTGAGGCAGCAGTGCTGGGGGCTGTGAGGCAGCAGTGCTGGGCGCTGTGAGGCAGCAGTGCTGGGGGCTGTGAGGCAGCAGTGCTGGGCGCTGTGAGGCAGCAGTGCTGGGCGCTGTGAGGCAGCAGTGCTGGGCACTGTGAGGCAGCAGTGCTAGGGGCTGTGAGGCAGCAGTGCTAGGGGCTGTGAGGCAGCAGTGCTGGGCGCTCTGAGGCAGCAGTGCTGGGCGCTGTGAGGCAGCAGTGCTAGGCACCGTGAGGCAGCAGTGCTAGGCGCTGTGAGGCAGCAGTGCTAGGGGCTGTGAGGCAGCAGTGCTGGGCATCGTGAGGCAGCAGTGCTGGGCATCGTGAGGCAGCAGTGCTAGGGGCTGTGAGGCAGCAGTGCTGGGCATCGTGAGGCAGCAGTGCTGGGCATCGTGAGGCAGCAGTGCTAGGGGCTGTGAGGCAGCAGTGCTGGGCACCGTGAGGCAGCAGTGCTAGGGGCTGTGAGGCAGCAGTGCTGGGGGCTGTGAGGCAGCAGTGCTGGGGGCTGTGAGGCAGCAGTGCTAGGGCTGTGAGGCAGCAGTGCTGGGCGCTGTGAGGCAGCAGTGCTGGGCGCTGTGAGGCAGCAGTGCTGGGCGCTGTGAGGCAGCAGTGCTGGGCACTGTGAGGCAGCAGTGCTGGGCACTGTGAGGCAGCAGTGCTAGGGGCTGTGAGGCAGCAGTGCTAGGGGCTGTGAGGCAGCAGTGCTGGGCGCTGTGAGGCAGCAGTGCTGGGCGCTGTGAGGCAGCAGTGCTAGGCACCGTGAGGCAGCAGTGCTAGGCGCTGTGAGGCAGCAGTGCTAGGGGCTGTGAGGCAGCAGTGCTAGGGGCTGTGAGGCAGCAGTGCTAGGCGCTGTGAGGCAGCAGTGCTAGGCGCTGTGAGGCAGCAGTGCTAGGGGCTGTGAGGCAGCAGTGCTGGGCACCGTGAGGCAGCAGTGCTAGGCGCTGTGAGGCAGCAGTGCTAGGCGCTGTGAGGCAGCAGTGCTAGGCGCTGTGAGGCAGC